>NC_142943.1:50374052-50409052 GCF_046866305.1 Octopus bimaculoides
ACATATATACATACGACGTGCTTCTTCCAGTTTTCGTCTACCAAATACACTCACAAACGTCTGGTCAGCCCGAGGCTATAGTAGAAGACACTTGGCCAAGGTGCCATGCAGTGAGACTGAACCCACAACCATGTGCTTGGGAAGTAAGCCTCTTACCACACAACCACTCCTGTGTATATGTATAACTACATATGTACATATACACATACATGCATAGATACGCACACACACATGTATATATGCATATATATATATATATATATATATATATATATATATATATATATATACATAAATACATACATACATATATATATATATATATACATATATATATATATATATATATATATATATATATATATATATATATATATATATATATATATATATATATATATATATATATATATATATATATATATATATATATATATATATATATATATATATATATATACATATATATACTTCGAAATGGATGCGTCTTCGGAAATATGGTTTATCGTTGAATAATTGTTCATTTTAACAATAACTTTATCTTTGGCTACAATAAACGTTATTTTAATCTCGACGTTAGAGCTTGCTTGGTGCAACGTGATCAGTACTTTGCAATAATTCTGAGCCTCTGAGGGAATTCCGCTAAGTATTTCTTTAACTTTATGTGTGTGTGTGTGTATTTATTATATTTGCCTGTGCATAATTCATGAATTTGATGCTTGGTTTTATACACCCTTTCTTATGTTTGAGGCATTTTGGAGCTTCGCAGTGAAGTTTGATCTCAGCTGTTTCCTTGATTCGGTTATAATTTGTTTGAAAAGTGGCTTAAAGAGCTAAGTTTATTAACAAC
Source organism: Octopus bimaculoides (assembly GCF_046866305.1). Lineage (NCBI taxonomy): Eukaryota > Metazoa > Mollusca > Cephalopoda > Octopoda > Octopodidae > Octopus > Octopus bimaculoides. The sequence goes on from NC_142943.1 coordinate 50,374,903, forward strand.
ACTGAGCAGTGTAAATTGATCCGGTCTGTTTGTATGCTATGAGGAACTGAAGATGAGTAGAGAAGCATTACTTGCTATAGAACTCTTACTTTATGTATGTAGGTTTATGTAATTTGTCTTAAAATGGAACTCTGTTTATTATCAAGAGCTGATTATTTATTGTTTAATAATTGCTTCTTACTTCTGCTACTTTCCCTTCACAATAGAACTAACTTCCACTTATTTGTCTTCTCTTTCCTGGATTGTCGCGTGTCTGTCTTGTCGGATCGATTTCTTCCGGAAATGCGTAGTATGTCTTTACTATATTTTCGTGCAGGTTTATATTTTTATATATGCGAATCAGGTTTAGTGTAAACATGGTGTCTTCAATACGTGACTGTCTTACAGTTTCATTGTATTCATTGAGATATTCTTTTACGCGTAACTTACTTGCAAAATTGTTTGGAAATATGAAGTTTCCAAATACAATTTCAAACTTTCTGCACCGTTAGATTTACCTTTGGTGAAAGTGTTATTTGATGTGGTCTGCCTTCTGCCAGTGCATAGCAATCGTGTTTAGTTTAGACAGTATCGCCGGAATTTAAATCTTTCGTGGGTTATGTTTATTTTTGTGAACGTGTAGTGTAGTTTATTTGTGGAATTATTTCACAATTGTACTATGTTGTCAGTGCTGCTTCCATTATTAATCATCTATTTGCGTGAGAAATTTTGCATAGTATATGATTTGTAATACAGTAATGCTTTCCTAACCCGTTTTAGCTTGTTTCATAAGGTGTAGTCTATTGCAATTGATCTACATTGTAAATGCAAGCGGTGTTGTATTTGTACATAAGTGAATAAATTATTTATGTATTTTCCAAATGTAGATTTTCGCTATCCATACGCACAAAACTAGTAAGCCACAAAAGGTTCAAATCAGCGATTAAAACTACATTATGCTTAGTTGTGATAAATAACAAAATGTTGACAGTATATATACTATCATACTTTGTATACTGCTACGTCGACAATACATTCTCAACAAATACGCAAGAAGACAGAAAAATTAAACAACGATTAAGGAAAGAAATACGTGCTGAAAGAGTTGAAATAAAACATATAGCAACACATGACTCACTTTCTAGACGTAGAAAGTCAAGGTGAAAATATCAAATGAATCACGTCTAATTCCAATATGGGAGGATAAGTGAATATCCTCACATAGGCACATTTAGATTATGCTCCACAAAAATGCCACAACATAATGATGTCATCACGATAAAACACACTGAATGACAAAACAATGTCTCAGAGACTACTAGAAAAATATAGAAACATACACTTCGCTCTAAATATATTGAAGCGTGGGAGTGAGAAAGAATATATTTAAATAGCATTCAATTTGTATCACAATAAGCAAAACATAACGATAAAAACAATACACGCGTTTTCATATACGGTAAATAAAAACATATGAACACAGGCGCAGGAGTGGATGTCTAATATGTAGCTTGCTTACCAACCACAATTGTTCCGGCTTCAGTCCCACTGCGTGACATTTTGGGCGTGCCTTCTACTATAGCCTCGTGCCGACCAAAACCTTGTGAGTGGATTTGATAGACGGAAACTGAAAGAAGCCCGTCGTATGTATATATATATATATATATATATGTATATATTTATATATGTGTGTGTTTGCGTGTTTGTTTTGCCCCCCCCCCCCACAAAAACATCGCTTGACAACCGATGCTGGTGTGTTTATGTCCCTGTAACTTAGCGATTCGGCAAAACGAGTCCGAAAGAATAAGTACTAAGCTTCCTAAGAATACGTCCTTGGGTCGGTTTGCTGACTAAAGGCTGTGCTCCTGCATGGCTGCTGTCAAATGACTGAAACAAGTAAAAGAGTAAAAGAGTAAAATAGATAAGACACGCGTAAACATACACTCTATCAAATGTGAGCCCACGGAATATTAAGTGTTAATTTTAACAAAGAATTGAAATATTTAAATTTCAGGGCTCTGTTTATTACGATCGTTGGCTCACCATACGTATTACAACTACTGCACAACATAAAGAACGGTCTCATCGTTTGATTCCAAGGGAAGGCTCCGTTCATGATGCACTACAGTGTCATCGAGATTACTGTCAGGGAACTAAGATCGTAACCTCAAACAACAAAATGGGACAGAGTGCTTGCAACTGAGTGGACCTTACTACAACTATACGGATGCCAGATGGTGGTTCTATAATGTGCGCGTGGTTCGTCCTCGACACAAGTACACCATGGTGGCGTTTGAACTTCGGCCTCAAAGAATCTGAACAAAATACGCAAAGCATGCGGTTGATTTATTTACAGTAGCAGCTATACACTAATTTGAATTGTTATATTGTATTACTATCAGAAGGAGCAAAGTGCAAATTGTCATGAGTAGAAGTTGAACGGAAAATACAGAAAGTCGGAACAAAAATCCGATCTGAGGACTTTTTCAAATAACCTGCAAGGAGCCCTTACGTGTATTTGTGAAACGCCTTCGAACACAATTCTGTTTACATAAGAAAAAAATCTGTTTTTATATTTATATGCACATGTATATATATATATATATATATATATATATATATATATATATATATACATTTATATGCACACACACACACACATATATGTATATATACATATATATATATATATATATATATATATATATATATATATATATATATATACACACATATATCTGCATATATATCTATATATATGGGGCGTGTGAGTACGTGTACATGTATATTTATGTAAATATGTATTCATACCTAAACGTCGAACAATGAGAAAGAGCGCTCAACGCCACATTCATATGTATTCATGTGTATATAAATATGTATATATGTCTGAGTGTGGCTATATTTAAGGGCAAATGACAACCTGGTTCTATTCAACCTTCATTTGAGTCGTATCCATTATATAACAAGAAGATTCCTGCCAGTATTTGTACGTCACCCCCCCCCACACACACACACAGACCACTATGTTATATAAGCTCTTTAATGTCTCTTTAACGTCCAGTGATACGCTGCCTCTTGAAGTTTGTAATTTATAGCGTCCTCATCCAACGAATGCTCAGCTGAAAGCTGTAAATAACATATCTGTCACTTTTGTAACCGCATGTACTACAAAAACCTGCAGTATCTATTAATCATTGAATCTGATTGATCATCATTTTCTCAGCAAAATGGCACCTATTAATTAGCCTCCAGCAATTTCTTGTTGATTAAACAAAAACACCTGTTCTAGCAGTAATGGCTGTGCAATGTTACAGGGTAAACTACAGTCATGTTCCAAAAGTGGGATAATATCATACTAACATCATGAACATTTATTCGACTAAAATTATACTACACAAATATGCTTAAAATATTAACCGATACATAAATAGATGCCAGTGGCTCGGATATCTCGCCACTTGCAACGTACATGGATTTTCAAATCGGACAAATCGCCAGCTAATAACTCACGGCGAAATGTCTCTTCCTCCACGGTGAACCATATATAACATAACTAAAATTCTCTGTAATCGCTGAAAGATTACCTAACTCAACAGCAAGAAACACTCCTCTGAGAGTAATCGATAAATGTTTATACGCGCATTCGTAGGTGTATATGTTTGAATGTATAAACATATGTATATAGACATATAATTCATGTAATGTATCTTTGTATTACCAGATATATGCAAAGGTGTCAATTCCATGATTGTAACATGCTGCTGCATTGTCGGATCAGATATATCATTTGCAGTCTTATTGATCTGCAGATATATCCATTGGATATGGAAATACATAAAAGTATCCAAAATAATTATTTGAAGTCATATTTCTTTAATGTGATTTTGCTTAGTAATTCCATGTATTACTAAGTAAAATATAGAGACAGTCCTCATCAAATATTACCTTCTTCAAATAATATGTAATGACAAATCTACATATATGTTTATATGTACGTAGAAGCCAGAAAATCGCCTGCAGCCATGTGCATGCTATTGGAAAATCAGAAAAAGCTCGATAGATGGGTACCACACGAATTGAATGAAAATAAGAAAATGCGTAGATATGAAATTTGCTCGTCACTTCTTCTCCGTAATCACACAGATCCATTTCTCGACCGTATTGCACCTTGCGAATAATAGATTTTGTACAATAATAAAAAAACGTTCTTCGCAGAGGTTGTCCTAAAATAAAGCGTCGAAAACCTTTCCTAAACCAGAGCTCTTCAAAAAGAAGGTTATGGTGACTGTTTGATGGTGTGCTGCTGGACTCATCCACTGTAACTTTTTAAAACACGGAAAAAACCATTACTGCAGAAACATACTCCCTTGAAATTCCCAAAAAATGATCGAAAACCTGCTACCCTTCTGCCCCAGACTGTTCAGGAGAAAAGGGCCAATCATTCTTCATGACAATGCTTGACCACGTATTTCAATAATGACGCTCCAGAAGTTGAGGGAAATTGGCTACGAAGTTCTTCCTTATTCAACTTATTCTCCATGCCTTTCTCATATTGACTACCGCTTTTTCAACCACCATGATGGTTTCCTGCGAGAAAAGTAGTTCAAAAATTAAACCGATGCTGAAAGTGCGTTCATAGATTCCATCCGCTCCAGAGATCCAAATTTCTATATTACCGGAATAAAGGGCCAGCCTTATCACACTCTCCCCGAGAAATAGGTTAAAGGTACACGTGTCTGTGGAGTGCTCAGCCACTTGCACATTAATTTCACGAGCAGGCTCTTCCGTTGAGCGGATCAACTGGAACACTCGTCATCGTAACCGACGGAGTGGAAAGTGGACTCCTATATGCTAGGAATAGATGCCAAATCACCTAACCACGAAGAATATGTTGTCCAGAAAAAAAATTTGAGCAAGACAAAATCGTTTTTCTTGAGAACATATTCTTCGTGGTTAGGTGATTTGGCATCTATTCCTAGCATATATGAGTCCACTTTTACTGGTCATTCCTATTAATTTTGTATGTAATATAATTTTAATCTTCGGATTTTTTAAAATATGCTAGACCACTGGTTTAAATTTATTAATATCAATTTCTACCTTTATTATATATATATATATATATATATATATATATATATATATATATATATATATATATATATATATATATATATATATATATATATATATATATATATATATATATATATATATATATATATATATATATATATATATATATATATATATATATATATATATATATATATATGGCCTATTTCAGCATATTTCTGTGTGATTATGTATATGTAATGCAGATCATTTCGAGATGGGTTTTGTCAGTATTCCATTTCAATTTTGTGATTATGTATTCCTCTGTCTCTTTAGTAGGCATGCAATTCCCTGAAAGTTTCGGCTAAATGTATAATGTAATTGCCGCTTAATATTTCATACGGATTCATTATGTGCGAATCTTTTATTAAAGTATTTAAACTCAGCTAAATTGCAGATATATAAATGATGGTGCAATGCAAATGAAATGTCGTTACAGAAATATATGAAAGTGCTGCGATGATTCAAGGTATTTGATATTTGAGAAAAATACTATCGTGGAAAAAAAAAAAATTATCAAATACGGAGTGATGTAAATTGTACATTGATAAAGTAATGGTCCATTATCAAAACTGGGAATTGAATGTATGCTTATATAACACCGAGTACTTATGTCCTCCACATATCTCAACGACGGTTCCTTACCATTTAAATATGAACAAGCGCATTCCCCCATGTTTAGACATATTCCTGACCGTCTGGTAAAAATTATTTTCATTATTCCCGACCGACAAGCTGGTACCACTGATATTGATTTATCCTTTTTTTAGTATTCAGTTTAGCTTCCGTTTGTGACGTATTTCCTCTTTTCTTATTGAGCTACCTCCAACAATTTATGTCTGTCGCTGAACTTTCTTTGGAGCATATTCTTATCTTTCTTTCCACGGTTCTTTTACTGTATACACTTTAGTCCTGCAAGGTCGTTATGGCATTACTCAGCATGGTTTTTGAAAATACTATGCTTCCACTAGCTTTGCCTTATATCTGATCAATAACTACAACAATGCCTAGAACAACACAGACTGCACTGTATACCCTTTCTACTATAGTCAGAAGGCGATTTTGCAGAAAGGTTTAGTCGAGTGCATCAACCCTACTATTCAAATGTTTCTCTGATGTTGTTTGTATTTACCGGTGTAGAACACAGTTCCTGTCACTCGTATGATTTCCAACATTAAATCAGATTAAATAGTATCCAGAAGGAAAAGGGAAGCATGCTTCTTACTCTTAGTGTTGTACAACTCTGTTTGTGTGTGTGTGTGTGTGTGTGTGTGTGTGTGTGTGTGTGTTTGTGTGTGTATGTGTGTGTGTGTGTGTGTGTGTGTGTGTGTGTGTGTGTGTGTGTATCCGTCATCGAAATCATATAATGTGTTTAGTATTGCTGAGTTTCATAAGTATTGTTGGTGTATTTTATTAGTGATAATTCATGAATTTATTTCACGGTAAATAAATTATATTCAAGCATAATTATATATTTGATATAGCCTTATTCATATAAGCTCCGTTCTGTATGGAAACACATTTGTATATTGGAACCATTAAATTTTTCAGTATTTTTAATAAATGTCTTAATTCAAATGAACTGCATTAATTTATTGATCTTGAAAGTCTTTCGTAAAATTTCTGTGTATAGTTCTTCGTATAATCAAACACACAAGGTTATACTCTTTCGACGCTTATTAAATATTGTAGGTCTGTGGATAGGTATTTGTTTTGCAAAATCTATATCATTTTGACATCCTCACTTTCTGCATTTTAATATCATTTGCACAATGAACACTAGTATTTCGAAGGCTGAAAAATCACGTCAATTGGCATACACACATTTTGGAACATCTCATATGATTTCCCGAGAGCATGCTATTTTTGTATCGGTCGTAGAATGACATGTCCATAAAAAGTTACATATCTTTATCCAGAAACACTGAAGATTATATAGGTTGGCATTTTTGCCTATATCAACATAAAATATATGAGAAAAAGTTAAGTTAGTCTTTAAAAAGTTACATAGGTGAACGTAATCAATCAGTCGCATTCATGTTCATTTCCATTAGAAAAAAATGTGTCAGAATATGTTTTCGAAATATCATCTTGAAAAGCCAAGTAACCATGTTGAAAAATCTCAGAAAGAAAAATCATTCATATTCTTTGAAAATATAACCTCTTGATGTGGAATTAGTAATAGGTATAGTGAAATATCGGGTGACAAATTATAAAGATAGTTATTGGTGACATATATATATATATATATATATATATATATATATATATATATATATATATATATATGTATATATATATATACGGATATTTTGCTCTCCCCCCCTCTCTCTCTTATAATTGATAGTGTAATTCAGTGAAATAATTGCAGAAGTAAATTGTAAACAGTGGTTGAAAAGAACAGAGGGAGATTTAATCGAAATAATTGAATGGACACCTAAATAGATATATCCAATTTAGTGTAGAATATTTATGTTTAGTCACAATTTTATGATTTGTTGTGTTTATCATATTTATGTTGTAGTTTAGTGTAATGTTAGCCCTTAATGAGCAGACCTATCAGGAAAAGAATTTCATCGTTGTTTACCCAGATAGTTTATATGTTAAAGACAACAAAGTACATTTCTGGAGAGGTTACTCGTGAAACTTATCAAATAAATGAAATCTGTCACCTGAACAGGAACTTGACATTGTATGGTTTTGACTGAAATATAATCCTCCTTTTTTTGTAACATTCACGCGCATAGAGAGCAGTTTCAAAATTTGAACCTCACACAAGTAAATCAAATTTCGGGCTTCATTTAATCGATAAAGACGACCTCGAAGTTTATGCAAGTGTTGGAAACCAATAAAATATCTAAATTTACACATAATTTTCAACATAATTTCTACCATGTATTTTGAATATGAATAATTTAATCTTATGGATCAATGTTATTCAATTGATTTCAAACGTGGATTCGGATAAGTTCAAGAACACTAACGTATATTTAAACGTGATTAAATGTGATTTGCATGAATTAGCATATGTAGCTAAGGCAGCATATTTTCACCATGATATATATTTTATTTATTTTTCCTTCTCAATGCTACATATGCATGTGTTTGCTGTGTTTGTCTATGTTCATGAATTATTAATTTGCAAAGCCGGATTACCTATATACCTCACTCCATAACCCTGATCTCCACAATATGGAGCCCTCTGTAATCAATTACTGACTTTCTGACTGTAAGCAATGGGCACGATTGAATTCTATTTCTACACCTGTAGCTGTGCAATTGTTAATTCCCTACACATATACTCTACATCAAAGGTTCTCAACGTGGGCGCTAAACCAACCCCCGGTGGGCGTTGAGAACAGTCCAGTTGGGTGCTGGAGTCTACATCATATTTAGAACATTACGATGTGACTTACAAGCAAAATCTCACGCCTTAGCTAACTACAACGCTTTTCCGACAATGCGAAATGTTTGCCCTTGTATTCTCTCGCTACTATATTGATCTCTCACTTTTTGACTATCTAGGTCGTTGCTGCCTTGTCTAAAGGTAAATCCACGTGCATTTCTTTTCTTTTCTTATTCGTATTCTGTGCCTCGCCTGCCATAGTCCGCTCAAGATATATCAATATAAGATATTCAAACTGAAATTGAAAATCTATCTATAGTGGTAGGAAATTCTCCGAGCCCTGCGCTTCATTTTGAATAAGCTACGAATCTTCTTGGGTGAATTAATAACTTCTTGGGTGATTAAATATATGTAACTTCTTGGTGTGATTAATTATATGTAAAAACATACTACGATTTAAAGTCAAAGAATGATTCTGCTTGAGGTACTAGAGGCAGCAAAGTTTTAGCGAATTATCTCCTTTATATTTTAATGACTAATTTGATAGTAATTAATGATTTCTTATATCATTATACTTGCGCCATGAATTGATGACGTGGTTGGGAAAATGACTATATTTTATATTGATGTCACAAGTTTAGAAGCATTGTAGAATATGAATACAATGCCATACACTATTCTACACATATGTTTTTTGTTTTTTTTACTTATTTCCCGTTAGCGGTGTGTTACTCCTGAATATTGTGTATTAAAAACATCGAGACCAAGATCTCTATTTAAAATAGACTTGCGAAATGTCTTACATCTATAAAAACTTTATTAATTTACTTACTTAAAAGTTACTAAATGCATTACTTTCTAATATACATTTGCATATTACGCAATATTGAAATCAGAATATTATATCGGAATCTTTTATTGAAATTAGGAAATGTGTTAGCTTTCAGGTCTAAGGCATTTATTAACAACGTATTAACAATCTATTAATAATCTATGAACGTACGACACTGCATAATATGCCACCGATATAACAAAAGTGTTCTGTATATGGCCTATTAATACGAACTGACATTTTTATGTTATTTATTAGACATGTCTAGTATAGTTGTGTGAAGTTAGATCTCAACTCAGTATATAAATCAATGAGATGTAACGTGCTGTAGAGAGATGCGCCACAGTATATTTTCTAATTCACAAGTTATTATATACATGTAGTCATTCAAGTACGGAACATTAAATATACGAATGAGTCTCGGTAAATACAAACAATTCCTGTTGTGAATATGATGATGAAAGTATAGGTTACGAGAATCAGTTGATGTAACTCATTTTTCCATCGGACTAGAAATTATATCACGTCGGAATTGACTTTCACTACTAGTTTTGGTAAGATAATTAATTACATCTACCGGGAATGGAATAATCGAATATATATACTCCATAAAAATATATCCGGCATCATATATATTTTAGAAAACATTATTAATGGCATACAGCATACAGTGTGCTATATCGCCGTCTGCTTGTCTTAGCTGGGGGTATGAAACCCGTGCTTACGTAAAAAAAGATTTTATTAATTGACTGCCTCTAGGAAAGAAATTATTATAAACAGAGAGGAATCCTAACGATATTCGATTATATTTCTAGCCTAGGGTTATTAAAAGAATATGGCAAATTATTTGCGTGCATCTGAAAATTGAAACGTCATCGTGGATAGGCTCAGCATCGAACAAATAGAAAGCATATACTTTTTATCTAGCCATAAAATATTTTTATGTTACATTAGCAGCCGTCCGAAACGTGCAGTGGAGTAACATAATAGAGCGTGGGGATTTCTAGTGTTCATACGAAGAGAAGCATTTCCTAGAGAGGAATAGTTTATTACATCGATTGCTTTACAGGCATGGTGTTTATTGTAATAAACACCATTTCATTCCCAGGTTACATACATGTAATCGGGGTGTAAGGGAGAAATCGCCATAAATGAAATTCAGAATGAAAAGGACTTCCAATCTATAGTACAATGTATTTTGTCCAACATTCTAATCTTTCTGAGAATCTGCGACGATGAGAGATGCAATTATATTTCTGCTTAGTTTCAAATTGATCTATATTAAACAGAGACTGATGAGAAGAAATGTAATTTATCTGTGATGGAATTAGAGATCATGAAAATCATTCTAAATTCTTTATTCTTTATTTACATGTCACTTCCTGATAAACAATTTCTTATACGCCTTGTCTTATATCTCGTTCTTTAATCCCGATTTAAGTGCACCATTAACTGAAGATTTTAACCTAATTAATCAGATTTAAAGGAATATATCTCACCCCCACCCACCGAATAAGGTCCCGCGAATCTTCTGCTAGACGTTTGCGCGTTTATCCTCTAAAACATATTTATGTAGGTCGTTGCTTATTTTGATCACTATTTACTATGATGTTTCTTGGGGTATACATTGCGTAAGTAATTTTAAAACTTAGTATATTTTATGTGATGTTTCTAGAAAACAACTTTCTATTTTTGAACCTGAAGGTATATTAAGCAGATATCTAAAGAGATTTTGGTCTCTCCTAAACTTTTCGAAACTTGAAAGAAAATACATCTATTTTTAATAGAGCGATTGAACTTTGTTTTGAACTCTGTATCTTCACCATACTTTGTAAATCAATTCATACTTATATTGACACCAAGATATTTCTCTGAGCTAAGAAGATAACAGAAGTAATAAGAAGCGTTGAGGAGGTCAACAAGTGAAATATAGATTTCCAAAGTAAAGTTAGTTGATCAACTTGAAAGAAGAATGGAAAAATCAGAACATACAAATTAAAACAAATAAATCACAAACAATAAAGCTGCTTTATATCTTGTAAATGGATATAAAAATCACAGTGATATTATTCAGAGATGAAAATAATCGCTAAATTTCAATAAGTTATCACACAATTTAATGTGAGTTATCAACACAAAATGTTTGCAACATTTTAAATTTTGAGAGAATAAGAATTCTGAACTAAAAACATTATAACCTTTGGTATTAATAGTTGGCTTCAATCTAATGGGGATACATAGAGAAAGGAATGTTTTATATGAAAATTGTTTTCGACATTTACATAATAATTATTTTCTTTTCTAGTTATATATTTGATTGAGAAACATACGTATTTGCAGATTACTCTACTGCACGTCATAGTTAAAAATATCTAAAATTATATTCTAATATGGAGTTATAAAGTTATTATATAACTTGCATATAATAGTAATAACACACATTCACTCACACATATACACACGTATATATATATATATATATATATATATATATATATATATATATATATATATATATATGTATGTATGTATGTGTGCGTGTGTGTGTGTGTGTGTGTGTGTGTGTGTGTGTGTGTGTGTGTGTGTGTGTGTGTGTGTGTGTGTGTGTACGTAATATCAGCCACTAATGAGATGGGCTCAAACTCAGCAACAGACTCGGATATGATTCTCAACAATCCTTCCAAAGAAAAGCAACGGGCTTCTCTCTAGACCACTTTAGATTCTCTCCCAGAACTTCCTCACAACAGCGAGACAACAGATCTTCCTCATAGCAGGGCAGACGCTAAGAATTATATACCTGTCTCTCTAACTTCCCATGTCAGCAGGGTCATGGAACGCGTTGTTAGGAAGAAGCTAATTGAGTTCCTTGAAGGTAATGACTTGCTTCCTGATACTCAGCAATGGCCTTCGCTCAGGCCTTACACAGATATTGCAACACTATGATTGGGTGCTGAAACAATTAGTGAATCGCTGTGTGTGTGTGTGTGTGTGTGTGTGTGTGTGTGTGTGTGTGTGTGTGTGTGTGTGTGTGTGTGTGTGTGTTATACATAATTAAGGGAGCACCAAATGTTGCTTCACCAACACACCGAAAATTTAGAAATAGCAGTTAAAATACAAATTCTACTACTACAATATATTTCCACAGATATTTAGAATTTTAAATGCTATTTCTAAATTTTCAGTATGTTGGTGAAGCAACACTTTCTGACCCCTTAATTATGTTTATAATTAGAAAAGTTTTACCGATAATAGTTTTTTTGCATACCGAACTACTTGGTAAAAATTGTTAATTATTAATTTATTAATTAATTGACAATTCCCTGTCCTACATCTATAATATATATATATATATATATATATATATATATATATATATATATATATATATATATATATATATATATATATATATATATATATATATATATGTACACATATATATACGCGCGCATGTGTGTATAGTTGTGTGTATGAATATATGTGACGCTGTATCTATGAATGCAAAATTTTAATCCAATTTTACGACTTGAATTTAACGAAACTCTGACAATTTAAATGACTTTTTGTAACATTACGGCAGTTTTAGATTCTTCCGGAGTAGTTCTTAAATATTTGTCTTTCTGCAATCTCAATATTCACCTTATCATCCGAAAATCACGTGTATCTCTATTTTTCTTCAGTGAGAGATGTATGTATATGAGAACAATGCTGGGCCAATCTATTCTGGGTTGTCAGATCGGGGTGCATTAAACAGATTATGAAACATTTTCTGCAATATCGTTACGTTTTATATTTATTTGGTTTACTTCTTTATTAGGCTACAAATCACTTCCGTGTGGTTACAATCTGCTCATTTTAAAATTTGATTTAAAATACTACATTAGTGATATTGATCGCTAATCAGTAAAATTATTGATAAATTATATGAAATCTACTGTGGCAAATTCTGAAACGCTCTTTCAGTCTTATAGGATAATGGATACACAATCTTTGAAAACCCAATCTCAGACACATACAATTATTAAAGAAGTATATGATTTAGTACAGTAATTTACCAATTCTTTTCATAATGCAATGAATAAATTGAAAATAGCCAGTGAAATTAGCGAAGTTTTACTTCCAATTGATATTTATTGAATAATTGATGATTTACAGCTGATAACATGTTTTCTGCTTTATTTTGCTTTTTACACAATTTTCGGTGGCCATCTTGTTTCTCAGAGGCATGGTATGTTTTTCTTTATTTTGGTTCTGTCATTGTATAATAAATTTTCGTTAGTGCTCATTATTTTATTTTTAAGCACTTTAGTAGTTTTTAAACACTTTGATTAAAAAAAAACACTTTGTTGAATCTTTTATTGTTTTCATTTAAGATGGGATGATGTGGTTGTATGCGATCGTTGAGAAGTCTTGTTGCATCGTTCATTATTTTGGTCGTATATTATATGACACAGAACTAAAAGAGACATCCATGGCAGTTAAAATACTACAACTTATTCAATTCATGTGAAGAGATTTTTGCCCCAGCAATAATAACTTTAAACAAATGAGACGACATTTTACATTAATAATATTGGTAGAGACATGAAGTACACACGGGGGAGATGGTCAACCAACATCATAAAGAGCAAATAAAAGTAATTCTATATTATGAAGCAACAAAATCCATGAAAGTAATAAAGATAAAAGGAGATGTTATTTACGAATAGCAATTAAAATTCCTCTAAATGTTCGACCTTATGTGCCATATCACCTGTAGTCCATTTATTTTTAATAATAGTTGAACAGCTTGTCAGTTATTCAATTTCTTGTGAATAATGTACTGAAATAACTCAATACTTTGTACGTACGTGCGAAGTTCCGGTGATTCCAGTAATTTTCTATTACGGTGCAAATTAAAAATGGCTACAAACATACAGAAATAATCGACTTGACAGTTACGAGTGCTAACTACCGAAATATACTATTTGATTGTGAGCAGTTGTACTCAATATAATATTTAATGCATGTCTGCTATTGAATTCGATAATTCTTGAAAATACACTTGAAATGTATCTCCATATATCCAGGCGTTCACTTGGTTCTTGGTTTTCTTGAATAACAATCTTGAATCCTTCTTTTTAGGTTATAATGTTTTCCCTTATTTTGAAATTGATTCACTGATAATAATAATATTGCTACGGGTGTAACTACCAATTTATGAGCATTCCGATTCATCAATTTCTCTGCCTCTGCCAAATTTGTTTAAAATTTGTCCCTAAGTTATACAATTGTTGCACGTGTCTTTCTCGTATATGAAGACCAGCAGCATAAACTAAAGAATAGAACGGAATATGGAATATATGATTTCTTCAATTTTAAATGTTAAATTACATTTATAAAAGAAAAGAATTACGGCCGTGACATTTCATGTTGCAGAGTCTCGCCGTGGAACAACCGAAGCTTCTCCAAAAATGGAAAAGGGATAAACGAAAGCGATGATGTATTACTTATCATTTTTACTTTATCTTCTACTTGATTCAGTGACTAGGTTAGGGGGCCATAAACAATCAAACCCCAATGGTCGGTGCGTGGAATGGGGGCTTAAATACAGACACAAATACGAACACACACGCATATACCAATGAATGAATGCAAGAAAAGGAATGGTAAGGTGCGTAGTACATGTAAACCTGTATGAAATTTGCTTTATGTAACATTAAAGCTGTTACATAATCTAACCACATCGGACTGTAATTCACCGTCGGACTATTATAATGTCCACTACAGTATAATAGTATGGCTAGTTAGATACGACTATCTATGACCAACTCGCCTATTTCTCGACGACACGACTTCCTACGTCACAGTATTTGTAACGACCTCACATATCACTCGTCATGTAGTGGGGTGTTCCATTATTATTATCCCCATATCCCCATAACATCACCCCTTTTATATTTTTTCTCATCGAGTGTAATTTTATTTCTTGTTATTAACAATAATTTTTTCGTAGTTTATTATTTTTCTTTTCACGTAGACCGTAGGTGCTGCCCAATCTGAGTTGTCCGTCTTCTTGATTGTTCCTTGGCTTTCAGGTATTTCAAGTTTCTTATTTACCTGCTCTAGTGCCGCCAACGGTACACTACATTTTCGCGTAAATACAAGTGTTGCACTTTGTTTTATTAGAAAGTTTGTTTTTGTTTTCGAGCAACAGCCCAGTTCATCCGAGAAAACATCTGGAAATAAATGTTCTACTTTCCGTTTCAATCCTTCAGCCACAGTGGAACCTTCGACTGAACTGACTATATTCTCACACGAAACACATATATGTTCTATAGAAACTGATATAAATACGGAACTCAACAGAGGCTCATATCTCATATAAATTAAATTGCTACAGTATGCATTCAACGATTTTCAAGAATTCAGTGGCATAATTACAATTCTTATAAAACTTTCTTACACATTATCGCCAGCCACGTTAAATATATGAAATTATACTCTACTGCTGTTTCCCAATAAGCAAGGTTAAATGAATGAGAAACATGTTAACAAGGTATGAGTGAAACCACATCTTCTCCAGAAAAAAATATTAATGTCATATCGTTTACATAAACATCGGAATTGTACTAATATAGCTACAAACAGCATGAAGTTAAATATCTAGAACGACCATGCCACACGTACCTAACATAATTTACCTTACGTAAACACGGTTAAATTTAGTGACAATAGAGTTTATATTGTTCCATTTTATAGACTTCCATTTTATTGAAATGAGCAGAACTTTGAAATGGATGTTATTGCAGAATTGCCATTAATGACACACACACAAACACACACACACACACACACACACACACACATATATATATATATATATATATATATATATATATATATATATATATATATATATATATATATGTATACGTATGTCTGTGTAATCAATTGTTTATAGCCCAAAATATCCATCGCACGTGGTGATACATGAGCTATAGAACATCTACTTTAAAATAGTAAATACCACATCTTCAATTCCATGAGCAAAATATGAAATACCAACAGATAGAAATATATTCGAATATGGAATAAACAGTAGCTAAGAAAACTGGTTCTGCTTAAACTTAGCAACTTTATATGAAATTAATACTACACTGAAATACGAGCTTGAAACACGAGAAGAAATTCGAAGAAAAATTTATATTCGAAAACAGCATATTCACCAGGAATTTACTTTATAACTTATTATTAAGCATGCCGTCTTATGTTTATATTCGGACGATATCTCCTGAGTTTTGTCTGTGAATGTCAAGCATAATCATTGTACATTCCTCTGCAATGCATAATATGTATTTTCAAGAGCTGCTAAACAAAAGAGTGGTAATTTCGAATGCCACTTCATCGTTCGATATCTAATTCTAAATATGCTGATGTTATAATGGGAAATTTTATAGAGACTGTATCTTTATGCGCTAGTATTTTATACAACATAACCTTTTTATGCGACATCTCTCGTCAATATATTTATACCTTTACCAGGAATTTGCCATTTAGAAAGAAATGCTGCAGATGTGTCTAGTTGCATTTAGGTTGGTTTCAATGTATTTAGAGTGTTGCAGATAATTCTTATGATTCTGATTTATACTATCCTTCATAAAGATATGTCTGCAAAAACATGATTTAGGATTAAAGTCAGGTAATTTTCATGAGATGTTGTTTCGCATGCGTGTTGTTTAAATGTGCGTTTAAGCAAAATTTCATTTTTCTTTTCATGTGGCAATAGTATTCCTTCAGTGAAGCATTTTAATATTTCGGTTAAATAAAGGAATTGGTGTATTGCCAAAATGATTAGTACATCAGTAAAGACGATTCCAAGACTTTCAGTGGGTTACTTAACCTTCATCCTCCCAGGGTCAATATGATGTGTTGTAGCTGAGTTTCGAATTCGATATAATTGACTATCGATGTAAATCTATGAGTTTGATCTAATGCTCATGTATATATTTAGTCCCCGTGTGTTCCAACAGTCTATAAGAGTGTGGTGAGTTACTTTATAATATGAAGGTGCAATGCAACCAGGTGTGTTTTCTTTTATGTTCACGTAACATGTTTCACATCATAGTTCTGTTTAGTGATAGGGATCGCTAATATATCTAATAGACTTTGACACACTAATTCAACTTCGGATTCACAATCCTCTATTTAGCAAGGCGGGGAGCTAGCATAAACGTTAGCACGCCGGGCGAAATGTTTAGCGGTATTTCGTCTGCCGTTACATTCTGAGTTCAAATTCCACCGAGGTCGACTTTGCCTTTCATCCTTTCGGGGGTCGATATATTAAGTACCAGTTACACACTGAGGTCGCTGTAATCGACTTAATCCCTTTGTCTGTCTTTGTTTGCCCTCTCTATGTTTAGCCCCTTGCGGGCAATAAAGAAATACGAAACGTTAGCACGCCGGGCGAAATGCCTAGTGGTATTTCGTCTGTCGTTACATTCTGAGTTCAAATTCCGCCGAGTTCGACTTTGTCTTTCATCCCTTCGGGGTCGATAAATAAAGTACCAGTTACTCACTGAGGTCGACGTAATCGACTTAACACTTTGTCTGTCCTTGTTTGTCCCCTCTATGTTTAGCCCCTTGTGGGCAATAACAAAATAAGAAACGTTAGCACGTCGGGCGAAATGCTTAGCGGTATTTCGTCTGCGATTACCTTCTGAGTGCAAATTCCGCCGAGGTCGACTTTGCCTTTCATCCTTTCGGGGGTCGATAATTTCAGTACCAGTTGCGAACTAGGGTCGATCTAATCGATTGGCCCTCTCGCCAAAATTTTCGGGCCTTCTGGCTAAAGTAGAAAAGAATTATCTATTTAAGAATGAAATGCTACTTACATATTGTGGCATGTTGCATTTCTAAGGTAGCTGTGATGTTTACTGATTCAGCTCAAACTAAATATAGCTACCTTTTCCGGCGCGTTTAATATTACATGTGATGTTTAGAAACTTGAACAAAATGTTGCAATTAAGCCCATCAGTGTCGGGATTAATTTTACACCACCTGGCATTATTTTCATTTTCTTTTTTTTTATTTAAATTACATCCCCTTTTTGAATATACATTGCAGTTCGTTGCTACGATTGTTTGTATCAAGATTTTAATAAATTATCAATTTATTTACGATGTTAATTTTGGATTTCACTTCTAAATATTCAAACTAAGATAACTTGAGTATAATTACTGCAAGGTAACTCTTTAATTCTCTTTGAAGTTTTCTAATACCTATTTTGTCTTACGCCTCCGTAATACCTTTTGGTTTCAGGTGTCAAAACAAAGAATTTAATATTCGCATAACGTTTCCAAACCAAATTATAAGATTTTGTAGAATTAAATAAAATGACTTACAGTAGTTTAAAGACATTGAGGCAGCATTGAATCAGAACAGGGAAGACAGAACCTACATTACAGTTTAATTCTTAATATTTAAACTGAAATACCGAAAATGCTATCAACCCTGCATTTAGAAAAGGATTCTCTAAATATTCATAGCTAGCTCGATTAGTCATTTTGGATGGAGCATCGATTTGTTAGGGGTGCCAAAATTTAATCAAACTCAATTAACAATCGATCGAGGCAATAGATGATTCTCAATGGATCGCAACATCCTTTAAAGATCATTTTCTGGAAAATAATTCACCAAATTGTGCACTTAAGGAATAATTGCAAGCAATTGTTCTGATGTTGTAGCAAGAATGATGAAATGTGAAAATCTCAGATTTCGAACGAAGATCTTCGAATGACGGAGTTCAGTACGTGGAAAGTTGCAACTAATTACATCTTCGTATATTAGTGTACTAGCATATTAGCGGTATTCATTTTTCTCATAAATGCTTGAATTGATAAACGAGATGGATATTTAAAATCAGTAGATCAATATAAGAAATAAAATAGAGTTTTATATTCATAGCGCCGTATAGTTTTTTTTTTCTGCTCCTTCAGGACATTCGTCAACATAAAGAATATCAAAAAGACGACTTCTAGTTTAATGTAGAGAACGAGAAAATAAAATGTCATGTAAACGTAATTTATTAATTTTCAACTATTGCTTTCGAAATATGCACACATTATTCCTCAAGCAAGTAATATTGCATGATCCAGTAATGATGTTTCAGAATAATTATATAAACGCTCATAGATACATACATCCATTTGTGTGTGCGTGCGTGCGTGTGTGTGTGTGAGTGTGTGTGTGTGTGTGTGTGTGTGTGTGTGTGTGTCTGTGTGTGTGTGTTTGGGCAATGGTTTGTATAAGAAAAGCAGTGAAATTCTATTAACCAGATAAACATATAAACAATCTAGCAGATTATTATATTTCTACTACGTTCATACCAAACTCGTGTTTGCGAATCTTGTTATATATTATTTATATTGCTTGCATATTTGCATTTAATTTCCTTTCCGTATTTTTCTTCGTTATATACAGTCCTAGTAATCAACATGAATCTTCATTGCGATACCGCCGCAGGTGAAATACATGAAACGACATGTCCAGTTAACATTCAATAAATATCAAAAATGACATTGGGTGAGAGAGAAAAATGGATGTATCATTAATAAATGTGTAGAATTTAAGTATGCATAATGCTAAATAGAATATATATACATATATCCATATGCGAGCAAAAACAATTCCAAACACGCACACACATATATATATATATATATCCTATGTGTTCGTTCCGTTGAGACAGCTGATGAAGGGATATTCCAAGTGGCTTTCCGTTTTCCTATGTGTTCGTTCCGTTGTCCGTAGTTCCTTGTTCTAACGTCCTGTACTCTGATATGCATATATATACACATGTAGATGTAAGTATGTACATATATGTGTGTATACATGTATATATATTCTTTGTATTATTACATTATTGAACGCACAGGTCCTTTTTTGCAAGTAAGTCATCTTTATTATTCTGGCGTGACTCTATCTTTCTATCTATCTATCTATCTATCTATCTGTCTATCTATCTTTCTATCTATTTATCTATCTATCTTCCTCTATCTTTCTATATATCCCTCTGTCCTGGCCTCTACTTCACTGCTATACCCTTCTGTCCCTTCCTCCTTGTTCCACTTCCTCCCTCCACCATCCTCTCTATCTATCTATCTATCTATCTGTCTTCCTCTATCTTTCTATCTATCCCTCTGTCCTGGTCTCTACTTCACTGCTATACCCTTCTGTCCCTTCCTCCTTGTTCCACTTCATCCCTCCACCATCCTCTCTGCTCTCGTGTGACCTGTGGTCAGCTTTCTTTTCACTCCAGCCGCTGTGAAGGCAAGACGAACTACTAGCGTTCTACCTCAGATTCGCGTTTGGCTGTATGGCTTTTGAATGTTGTTTTCACTGTCCAATTTTTCCTGTCTTGGTTTGTGTTTGCCACCTTGGAATCCTCTGTGTAGTGGGTTGATCCACTACTCAGGAAGAGACTATTCTAGAGTACGTTCTGTCTTATCTTCGAAACGTCTAGTTAGAATAGAGACAGCTGATGAAGGGATACTCCAAGTGGCTTTCCGTTTTCCTATGTGTTCGTTCCGTTGTCCGTAGTTCCTTGTTCTAACGTCCTGTACTCTGATATGCATATATATACACATGTAGATGTAAGTATGTACATATATGTGTGTATACATGTATATATATTCTTTGTATTATATATATATATATATATATATACATACATACACACGCGCACACATAAGTACACACATACACACACACATCCGCGTAACCCTCCACATGCACTCCTACACGCATCCCCACACACTCTTATATTTATATATTTAGACAAATCCAGATATATTATTATATATGATATAAATTCTCGATCTATTAGAATTATTTCCACCTCTAGAGTTTATGTCACAAATGCTAAAGAGCAATGGAAACCAGCTCTACGTGCAGTGGAAATACAGTCTTAGAGGTGAATAACTATCAACCTTTGACCTTTCATGAATGAAAAGAACCATCTTATTGTCCGGAGAAAAACGGACAGTCGAGGAGATGTGTTTCTGCCTCATCAATTGAACTATTCTGACCCATCCCCAGCTGGCAATGAACGTAGACATATACAGAGCAGAACACACACACGCACACACACACATGCACACACATACACACACACACACACACACACACACACACACACACACACACTCATATATAAATATATACTATTGCTTAAGTCATTAGATTGCGGTTATTTTCTAGAAACCGACTTGAAGAATTTTAATCTAGCGTGCCGGCCGCTGTAAATATAATTCAATTTTCGTACTTATTCGAACAGTTTCTTGCCGACCCGTTTTTCAACGACTTTCCTAGCATACCACACAGTGGCAGATTTTGTGTGCGGGGAAAACAAAGATGTGTTGAACAAAATTAAGCAGGAGTTTAGTGGGTGCTTGGTATTTCGATTTTGTTTTTAACATGCTCATCGCTCCCTTCATTATTAACATGATCCGCTGCAAACAAATATTTTCCATCCTTCCAAAGTTGATTAAGTAAAGTACATTGAAGAAGTAGGGTTAATATATTCGAGTGTTCCCTCTCCAAAAATTGATATCGTTAGTTGACTATTAAAGTTGTATACAAAATTATGATAACTATTAGATTGCAGCGTCGATGTGTCTGTAATGAATAAACTGTTGACTATTAACTTTGATGTATTTTACGAGAACGCAAGTTCTCTAAGTGTCCAACACCAAAGTTGTCAGGGAATTAATATATCTTAATATCACACTTTCTTATTTTCTAGCAATATAATAACAATTAATGTTCCAATTAATAGTTCTAATATTTCGATAGTAGAAAAAAACAACAAAATCAAACATTAGCTATTAATTACCTGTAATAACCACTTCACTGGCCATTTTTTTCCCGTAACTATGACACAATGGACTGTTGCAACATATCGTCTAACGATATTTAATGACGCTACATCACTGAAAAATTTATTTATGATTTTATCTGTCTGGACGAAGTGATATGTGTTTAGTAGCGCTCGCCTCCACGAGATCAATGAGATTTACGCAGTTAACATACAATGGAACCATTGCAACTCCGTGGTTGCATGTAACGAATAAACGAATGGTCCACGTCACCATGAAGTATATAGTAAGAACTGTGCATTACACAGAACGCATTCCGAATGCATTTCCACTTGTATCATATATCTGCTGTATATGTATTGTTTTTGTTTTTGGTTTTGGTAACTACATTTCAGTAGTTCCGGCAGACAAGATTGCATGTAACAAATACCACTGCGTGATATTATTAATCCGTACATCACTAGTAAGTGTTAAATTACTATCACAAATGTAAAGAAGATAGACCTAAGCTACGATGTTTAATTTTCCTCATCCTCCACACTGTAGTTCTGAAATTACAATCATACTTGATGACCAGCCAATTGCATATCAAGTGAGGTTGAGTTCATCAACAACAATTATTTCCTCTCTTCATGCTCTCTACGTCATCTTCACCCAATATTTTGCACAAGGATATTTCCGAAATCTCTCTTTGAATTTGTCGGTTCATGTTTTTAAAATATACATCAATTTTCAGAATTTGAGGATATGCAGCTTCAGTTTTAAGAGCATATAAACTTGATTAGGTATAACTGGAACTGGCCATTCCTTTTTCTGATAATATAATTATAAATTATATTAGTAATTTCATCGCCAACAAGGAAGAAATTATCTCATTTTTGTTAGTATAACAACGATAAAGGCCAAACATATATTCTTCAAGTTTATCCTTAACATTCTATTCTTAACATACAAAAGAATTGATTTTGTCTTGTCCGTAAACTCATTCACGTTCATAGGAATTTAGTATAAAATGCTAATCCATGTGAGATGTAAGAGAGGCTTGATCATCAGCTGGAGAAATATGAAACATTGATGTGCCTTTAGATCAGATTTTAGTCATGCAAACTTTTTTCGTTTCTGTGGTATGAGAAACGTTTTAAAATACATGGAACAAGGATATTTATATATTTGTGTATTTGTGCTTTCTTGTTACTGAATATCAATATGCTATGGGGAGAATAAATAAATATTCTTCCGTGAGGGCAATTCCTATATTTTGACTCTGATCAAATACAAAATAAGAGACAAACATAACCATATGCTTAAACTAAAATACATGAAGGAGGATAAAGAATGATATTAAATCGTATTCCTATGTTTGATGGTAGTTCTCTGAATGAAAGATGAATCACCATATGTAGTTTATGGCGTGTGGTTGTTTCATAAGTAGCTCTGAGATATGCACCTTCTTATTTTATTACAGGAACGTATAAATGTATTTATATGAAATATATGCTTATACATAAAACAACACTGTATCTTTGCTCTTATTCGAATCAAATATACATGTTAGATGCGTTTACAATAGGTAAGCTTGGAATGAATATTTTCTACTGACGTTTATACTGAAAATTCACTCGGCACGAAACGCCAATCATTGGAAATGAAATACGCCCGAAATATTTGCATATAGAGTTGATATAATCTTTATGGTAAATGCACATAACCTAAAGTAATAGATCAACGTTATACATACATTCACATGCGTATATATATATATATATATATATATATATATATATATATATGCACGCAAGCACACACACACACACACACACACACACACTCTCTCTCTCTCTCTCTATCTCTCTCTCACACACACATTGTCGTCTAAATTACGCAAAAATTAAACTACCACTTACATCTCATTTTAACATATATTTACGAAAATTATATAAAAATAACTTGGTATACTGAAGAGCAAATTGATTCCATAAAATCGCCAGTGGGTTAAATCACAGCCTCCAGATGACTTCAAAATCTCCTGCAACTCTTCTGGACGGTCGCTTTGTTTAAGTTGGTGAATGCAGTCATAATTCTTGCCTTCAGTTCATCTTTGGTCTTACAGGGAGTTTTGTTGGTCTCTCGCTCAACTGCGCTCCACATATAATAACCAAGGGTATTGCAGCATGGGGTGCTAGGTGGCCAGATGTTAGGGACGATGTGGTCGCAGAAATTGTCTGACAGCCATTACAAGGTTCTCCTACTTGGGTGGCATGGTGCAGACTCCAGACATAGGGTCTTCCAGCAACCACCCTCTTGCCCCAGGGCAATACTACCTTCTCCAGGCACTTGATATAGGCCACCGTGCTGAGTGTGAGGCCGCGAGGGAAGGTGAATGGAGACATATCGTCACCATCACTAGTGATCCCTCCAAACACCATGATGTAACTGGATGTTTGTCTGTTATCACCCTCGGTAGCTGTTTGGGGTATACAGCAAGCCAACGGCTGTTAAGTGTATTCACCATCTGATCCTAGCAGAAATTGTTCTCGTCTGAGAAAAACCAATGAATGTTTGGATGGAAGAGATGCTTGAGTTTGTTCAAAAGCTTCGTAGCATAGTCTTTCCTCCTGTGCTTGATGGCTTAGCATAAGAATTGGCCGTTTCTCACCTTGTATGACGAATACCAAATATGTTCATGCACTACCGGCCTGATAAGGAACTCCGACATTCCCATGTCCCTGCCGATGGACCTGACTGATTTGGAGAATCGTTGTCAATCATAGCTCGGATCTCACCAATAAATTCAGGACGATCAGAGCGAGTCTTCCGAGCTACCGTACCATTAGACTCATTCAAGTTTTTCCGAATCATCTGCACTGTCTTCAGATTAAAACCCAAATACTCTGAAATGTTTGTAGGAGTTTCAAGCACGAATGCCAATCAGTACAGCATGCCGTTTCCAAATTTCTGGCAGAATGAATTGCGTCGTGGTGCTGTTTTTCTCCTACTATACTGTGTAGCTGTCAAAATCAAAGACAAACAAACCGCATGCACAAAATTAAAAATATAAAATGGCAACAATTTACCCATCGCACTCTGTATATGCATCCATATGTATATATGTGTGTATTTGCGACTATAAGAATTGTGTTCATGCGACCACAATCAGGTTTCGTTTACATAAAGTAGTGATGAGGAATTTAAGCTACAATGTAAATACAAAGGAAGTATTTTACTCTCTTCTTTTGTTTAATAGCCTTAGCTTTCCTGAAATATCTATTTTTTTATGTGACTCATATCTAAGCATATATATTATTTACACATGGTCATACACAACGTACCAATCTCTGACTATATGTACATGTCAGTGAGAACATCTGCTTATTGTTGACTTTCGTGTCCCTCAGGCTACTATTGCATGTAAGCATATACGACAATGATGCTACCAATTAAATACCTATAAGAAAATTTACGTTTTTGCAACTCTGACACACAAATATGATAACTTGTCAAACTTCACCATTGTATAAGTAAAAACTGAATAACTTTTATATTGTAACTGTATCTTGTAAATTTTTTGATATAGAGCCAGTGATCATCACTCGAAAAAATCAAGTTTGTTTATGAAAATATTTTTGTTGAAGTGATAGTATATTTCTAACACTGTTGAAATGTATTCGTACAAACCACCTAGGAGCAGTGTGGTTGCATATAAAATTGCATAACATGCATTTCAGTGCAAAATTTTCCATAAAATATATTGTATACATTTAGGGGAAATTCATAAAATTATCCCATTAATAATTACGGAGTGTTTTTGTTCCATCCGTTATTCGTATTTGAGTCCATATATCATACAGGAAATTGTATAGGATAGAATCATTCATAAAGCATCGTAAAATGATATATTTATTTCATTCGATACCAACATTCTCAGAAAACATGACATTCATTGACATTTATTGAATAAAATATAAAATGGCATTTTTACCTCTAAAGTTTATACGATGAATTCTTGTAAATAATAATTTATATAATAAACAAAACGACGCTAATCTTCAGATAAAAAAACAACCATGTAACATTAAACAGAAAAGGACTATGTGATATTTATGGCTTTTGCCACGCTGTATACTGGTTGGTAAAATCAAATGGGATATAGAGAGATCTTTATTTGAAAACAGTAATAATGATATTTTAATAAATCCCATTGCTGTATCAATGAACATATAAGTACCCATGTCTGGGATAGTTATATGATTTCCTAATATGGTATTCCTTATGTTCATGTCCAATGAAATGACTCATGGTTATTTCGATATTTGCGAGTTCTGGATATACATATGCATATGCTTGTTTGTATATATATACATATATATATATATATATATATATATATATATATATATATATATATATATATATATATATATATATATATATATATATATATATGTATATATATATATATATATATATATATATATATATATATATATATATATATATATATATATATATATATATATATATATCAGCATATATCTCTATATTTTCGTATCTACCAACCTACTTACCTGTCTCAGTTTCTCTCTCTTTCTCTGTATATATATTATAGAAAGTATGAGGATGTTGTTTATAACACTATCAGTGGCTTAGCATGCGTTAAAAAAATCATAAAGGTAAACAATTATTAATTAATAATGAAGGATACTAGAAATAGCACCAGCATTGTAAAATAGTAATCAGGAACGACTTAAGACCAAAAGTTTTCATTAAAACACAGAGCTGAAATCGGGAAAATGGGCAAAACTTGCCTCAAGGCCCCATACAAATTACGAAAAAAAATCGTAAATTGAAAAGCCAGACATACCTTTATCACAACGATTTTAAACTTTGTGAAAATATCATTTAGTCATCGTCAACGAGTGTTACTGACCTAGGGTCCTAAAGTTTGCCCATTTCAACCAATGTGTGCGATGAACATTTTTAATGCCGCAGCAAATTTTAAAATGTGACCAAAGTGAAGCAAAATTATAAACGAATATAAGGACCTTGTTTACAACAATATTAGTCTTGTTGGTGCTATCTATAGTACCTTTCTTTATTAATTAATAATTATTTACCTTTTGCTGAAAATATCGTTATATTTTTGGTAATTTTTATTCTTTTCGATCACCTTTTCAAATTTCATGTGGCATTAGAAACGGTCATTGGACACATTGGTTGAGACGGGCAAGATTTATAATCCTAGGTCAATAACATTTGCTGACGATGACTACGTGATATATTCACAAAGTTTGAAACCTATGCGATACAAGTATGTCTTTTCAATGTACGATTTTTCGTCATTTCTATGGGGTCTTAAAGTTATTTTTGCCCATTTCCCCGATTTCTCCTTAGTGTTTTAGTGCAAATTTGTGTTCTTAAGTGGTTTCTGACAGTTTTAGCATGGTATCTCTAGAACCCTTCATTATTAAATAATATATATATATATATATATATATATATATATATATATATATATATATATATACATACATACACACAAACACACACACACACACACACACATATATATATATATACGCATAATTATAATCATGGTTCACCAAAAATATGTATATATATGGATATATATATATATATATGTACGTATATATATGTATATATACATATATGCGTATATACATGTATATATATATGTATCTATATATCTATCTATATATATATGTATATACATGTATGTATATATATATAAATACATACATATATATATATATATATATATATGTGGGGGGTTGAGTGTGTGTGTGTGTGTGTGTGTGTGTGTATCTATTTATAAGAATTTGACAGGACAAAGGAAAGAAACGATCATGGTAGGAAATTCATAAAATATTTGTTTGTTTTCTTTGTCATCCCAATATCTTATAATCACTCTGTATTCGACTGACGCTTCATAGGGATTCATATTTGTATTTAGTTTCAACACCAGGTTATTTAGACATATATACACATATATCACTATATTTCGCAGCATATAATATAAAACCTCTGGAATATTGCAATTAATGTGAACAACCTA
The DNA here is from genome assembly GCF_046866305.1 of Octopus bimaculoides. Lineage (NCBI taxonomy): Eukaryota > Metazoa > Mollusca > Cephalopoda > Octopoda > Octopodidae > Octopus > Octopus bimaculoides. The sequence continues at coordinate 50,403,108 of NC_142943.1, forward strand.
TAATGCGGGTTGCCTTATATACAGTGCCTGTAGCGTGTTGCAGCTTTGAACAATTTCTACAATGTAAAGAAAGTGTATTCAATACGTTGTTGGATTTAACAAGAATCCACAGTAATTTCCGATCGGATATACGAAAATTACTATAACGGTGCTGCAATTTTCATACTCAGAATTTTGTCAAATGCTGGATATTATAGAAGGAAAATTACATTTCATTGACACCAAGGGAACGGGTAATATTATTGCGTCTTTTGCAGCAAAATTTAGGTTTATCAAATAGGGCAAAATAATGGAACAAATGACATACACTTTAATTTTCAATATTTTCAATTGCGACGATCAGTGATTATGGTACACCACCCGTATTCGACGTGAACCAAAATCTACGCTGTAGTGAGGTAAAATTCGTAAGCAGGCAGCTAGATAACTCACCCTTTCTCTTTCACATTAAGCTTGTACTTTTTTTGATTGTAATAATTCTTTGCAATCAGAATTCAGTTGTCGAAGTGTGCATGTGCCTTTTCTTGCTTTATTTCTGAGACTCTAGGAAGTTTGCATCTATTCATCACAAAGAAATTGCATACGGAAAGAAGGCGTGAATAATCCGGCAAATGATTTGTTCAAATACTTGACCATAGTAAATGTTTATTCGGTATTAGAATGTCATGTGTCTCAGTATGTCGCATTCTGACCAATGCAAAAGAGAACTTGCTTAGTCCTTCCAGCATTGCTTTGAACTTTGTCTAATGCTCATTCAGTAAAACGAATACAAATCGTAATTGAGAAATCCTCTATTCTAGTAAGGACACACCTTCAGTTATTTCAAGGTCGGAGTTCTATGTCCTGTCCATTTTTCATATATGCTATCATTATAAACTATTCTCCAGCGCTTCAGCGCTTCAGTAGAGAAATGCAGCAAAAAGAGGATACTTTCACCTCACGTATGCAAAATAGCTGGTCATGTGTAACGTGACTATATTCTGTCTAAACAAACAAGGATTTAGATTTCATTGAAAAAGAAAAAAATACATATTTCAGTTGTCTTAAGAACTATATATTAGTCTTCTTTTTGGGCTTCAATTCTTTTTGTGCTCTACGGAACTTAGTGAACAATAGCTCTCTATCTACAATTGTGTATTGTTTTGTACTAGATATAAGTAAACCGATAAATTCTATTTTTGGTAAATACGTGCAGAATAAAAAGGAAATTACAAGATTAATATAATCGCACACAATTCCCCAAAGAAACACGTCCTGTGGGGAAAAAATAATATTGCATTTTCTTTCTTGAATATTCAGATATTTTACATTATGCCGGTGTGTAACATGTGAACATTTAATAATTATCAAATTTATGACCACCATTTCATTTATAGAAAGATAAGGATAGAAAATCAGTACAACTACCGGAGCTCAAAAATATAGCTGTTTGCTTTGCCAAACAACAATTGTGTCACGATCATTTCTTGTACACTCGCTTGTTTTTTTGCTTCATTTCGCTGAAATGTGTTTATAGTGAAAGAGTAGAAAATAGAATATTCATTTCTGGCTGATCTATTTTTGTGGACAGTCACACATTTTTGGATTTTATTCTTTATTTGTGGCACGGCATTTATATCTAATTAGGAAGGGTATAGTACTCTTATCGAGGTATCTGCATCTATATTTCAATTTCTATTTCAATCAACAACCACACGATCGTATGCATGCATACATGATTATTATATGTATACATTGTGTTTTTATTTATTTTCATCTTATAAGGGTTTCTTGTACATTTTCTGGAAGATTTTTCTCAAGACTTCACTCTTTTATTATACAAAACACAAACTAAATTAGTTTGCACTCAGAGATGATATATTGTGCGAATGCCCTACTTATACGAGAGGAAATTACAAAATGAAATTTGAAAAAAAAAAGAGAGAGAAACTCACCATTGAACACAATAGAAAATAATTCCAACTTGAATGATATAATGCATTTGAAAGAACCGAATACAATAGAACTAGTTATCTGCATATACTTGCATCTTTGTAACGGGAGGAAGTCGGTTCAATTGAATGTGCTCGTATTTATTTTTTACTCAGAATGTTTATTCTATGTGACTTTATATTTTCCTTTGTATTATTTTGCTCAATATCTGACTAGATTGCTTCTAAATTGGTGCAGAATCTTGCAGTGTTTTAGTTGAATCTATAATTTCAGGCATTAATCATTAGAAGAAAGGTAGATTATCATAATATGGAAAACACACACAAGCGTTCGAATGAATTAAAACTTAAATTTCTACATATTTATTCTATATTTTTATGCTCCTTATACATGGTGGCTTCAAAATGTTTCCGCACTGGTCCTGTAACGCCAACAGATGGCAGCACAAAGTTGCGTTTGCAATGAGAGCAAGCAATGAAGCAATGTGTTGAGTGACGTCAGAACTGACCATGCGGTGTGTCTCTGTCAAGAGTATCTCCTGCGTGCTGACAACTGACCAGAAAGAACATCACGTTGAAGTCTGTAAATATTTCCGTCAGCGTTCCGTGGATGACACGTCCTTCATGTTGAGGATCATTGCCGGTGACGGGAGTTGGGGCTACGGGTACGACCCTCAGACTAAGCAGCAGCCGTCAGAATGGAAGTAGCCTTCATGTCTACAACAGAAGTCACGAGAAAACGGCAGCTCAGACAAGAACATGCACATCGACTTTTCGTCAACATGCGCGATATTGTACATCGAGAATTCGTTCCCGAGAACCAGACCTTTGATTAAGAGTTTTCCTGCGACGTTTTGCACTTTTCAGCGATAATATTCGAGGAAGGCGACCGAATCTGTGGGGTACGAACAATTGGATTCTTCAGGACGACTATGCACCCAATCAACGAGCGAGCTCTTCTCAATCGTTAGTTTTTCGACAAACAGTAAAGCGAGTAGCCACGTCAAAGAGACAGATGTCACTACTAGTTTAACCCCGTGACCATCGGTCACTAATTTGCAACAGCCATAATAACTAGTTATAATATTTCAAGAAGAGATAGAGTAGTAACGTATACTAAACAGTACACGGAGTAGCCACATCGGAGCGGTAGATGAATGTTAGTACTAGATTAATCCGAAGCGGATTCTCCACCCGCTGGTTTTCACTGCAAGATCTGCACCCTTTAGTTTAGTATACGTTACTACTCTATCTCTTTTTGAAATATTACAACTAGCTATTTTGCTTGTTGGAAATCAGTGACCGATTGTCATTTTGTTCACAATATATTGCTGGCAGAGGCGGATCTTAACTACACTCCACTGCGGAGGTGCACGCAGCTGACGTGAGCATAATAATTCGAAACCGGCCGGTCCTGCGATCCTGTCAGTTGTATGTATATATACATATATATACACATACATGCACGTATATATCGGGGGTATGCGCAATTAATTTATTACAAAACAGATATGATTTGCATTTAAGAGAAAATGGATTAGTATCGTAATGAGTAAATAAGATGTGAACTCTTTCTATTAGAAATTCTTCTATTGCAGAAGCAATATAATTATGCAAAATGTGTCAAACTCTAAATATTGCATTACTTATATCTGGGGTCGATAGGATATTAATCACTTCTGTCGACAACGATGAATGTATCACTATCCTGAAAATATACAATAATATAATTTTCATCAGAATATATAGAAAATCTATTATACGTATGATATATCTTCCATGTAATATATCTTGAATGACGAAGCTCAGGGCAAATGCTGTATTATTTGTAATGAATTGGCAGTACTCAGTGAATAGTTTACGCTAGATAACCAGTAATTATATTAATTGAATCCATCAGCAAAATATAGAAATATACTTTAAAATATTTCAGACCAGGCATTCTATATTTTCACCTGTATCACCACTCTAGACAAATAATAGATATAATTTTGAACTACAGAAATAAAAGAGGCAAACGTTACTTAGATATTATCAATGGAAATCTACATGCACACACAAACACACGTACATACACAAACATAGAAACACAAGCATGTGGATGTTTGTATACATATACTTACGCACACACACATACATATATATATATATATATATATATATACGTATATATGTATGTATATATATATATATATATATATATATATATATATATATATATATATATATATATATATATATATATATATATATATATATATATATATATTAGCGGACTGGCCAGGTTGCCAGGTTCCCCGATGGCAAGTGGGCTCTGCGCTATTATACTCCATATATAGGGACTCATGTTAGTAACTAAGACGCCCATCCCCTCAAGTTTGAGAATATTTTATTCACTCTTGGAGGAATGCAATAATTATTTCAGTCTGGTTGTGTTTGTAGACAGTTGAAAAGAAAACGTTTAACCAAAAAAATATTAAATGATAGCATTGTAGCTGCAGATGGGCCACCTTAGTCACATGGCAACCAATATTTCTACACCCATTATGCCACTGTATACACACATGCACACACACATACACACACACACAGACACACACACACACACACACACAAACACACACACATACCTTAGCTTTTCTCAAAATTTCTTCTCTCAAATCATTTCCCTTTCAGTGTCGTTTTCGGACTGAGAAGTGACCACATGTCACGCGGTGCCACGTCGGTAGAATAGGCAGCCTATGTTTTTTTTTTTATGACCAGGAAATATTACAAAATATAGAGAGAAACATCAGGCGAATTATCGTGATGAATTTTCCAATTCTTCGAGAACAAACGTCCGTCCGCTTCTGAGGAACACCTTCAAGAGGATGGCATTTAATCTCTAGATACTTTTTGTTACTGATGTGTTTTATCTTGTGGTGCGTAATCATGAGGTACATCATCTTCAAATTGCTGGGAAACTGCCGTGCTTTTTGGTCGTAGGTAATTATAGATGCTTCCCCTGGAAGAACTGGAAAGTGCTCGTAAATATAAGCTCGTGTGACTTCAACAGAGGTGATGGTCACCTTGAAGTCCGGTTTGTGGTTTGCACACTCCCAGATTTTCGCCGACAATCTATATTTTGTATTCCGGTGGCCATGTTTAAAGTCTTTGAACCACGCCTAGCTCTGAGGTTTGCTCATGACATCACCACTAAAAACCTGCTGAATATTTTGGATGGTTTGAGCTTGAGTATCGGCAAGCTTCTTGGCAAAACTTGATGCAATATTTCCGTCTCTTCGATGTGTTCCATCAAAATGAAAATCGGTTAAGTTCGCGTCATCGTGTACACTGAAAGCATACGAGCCGTCATCTGACGCGGCGTACCAGCGGCAAACTTTTCGACCAAGCACTTAAAATATGGCATCACATACCAACCAATGGATTTTGACCAGGCGGCAAAAATTGTGGCGTTAAAAAAAATAAAGTTTTATACTTTCTAAATGGACCTCGAAAATGTTTCATACATAAGGAAGTAAAGAGAAGAAAACAGAAAGAGAAATAAATGAGGAGGAAATATCTAGTGACTCTGTAGAATTGTTGTGAATATCGCGTCAGGAAGAATAAAATTTTGAGTTATTTAATAGAAGCTATTGTTAACCACCAGTAATAAATGAATAATACATTCCTATATTGTATTTGATGTTTCGCTTTTATAAAGCAAGCAAGATATAATAACTTTATATATGTTATTACTCAAGAGACCGTGTTGCTAATTTCATTAATTAATCTGTCTAGAAAAATATATGCATGCATACGTATTATAAATGTGAGAGTGTGTGTATGTCTGTGTGTGTGCTAGAGCGTGTGTGTGTATGTATGCATGTGCGTGTATATATATATATATATATATCTATATATATATATATATATATGGTGGTGGTTGTCTACTCCTTAAACAGAGTTTGACCACCTCCTGCACCTACACCTTAGCCCTTTCATGGCGTCCGATGTGGCTTTTTAAAGCAGACA
>NC_142943.1:50414052-50416552 GCF_046866305.1 Octopus bimaculoides
TTTTTTGTCATGTTTATATAGGTTTTTTTTTTTTATATTCAACAAAATTATCAGTCGAAGCAGCCACGAAGTGCTATTTGTGTTAATGATATTTGAATCACTTACAAATATATTTCTTCAAAATATAATTCTTGTGATATGTTCAAACACACACACAAAAGAAAAGAATAGTTTGTGAATACGAGTTTATTCCTGTTTCAATGCAATCAGAAATGCTTTTCAATTTCATTGGCTTTATGTCTTTAGGCACTAAATACACATTTATGTGTTATACTGTAAATTAATTAAAACTTAGCTCACCATATGTATCAGATATTCTATAAAGTTGTAAAGAGTATTGCTCTGGTTTTACAAAAGTAATTCCTAATATCATATGCAGCGGTTCGACATAAAATCCGATAGCATACGCACCAGATTTTAAATAAATGTACTAGGCTCGATTCGTTCAAGGCAGTGCTCCAGTATGACTGCAGTCTAATTGCTGAAAGGAGCGAAAGGTAAAAGATAAGCTTTGTTATTCCGCTTTCAGTTATAATCTATAATCTACTTAGAAAATGACTCCATATTTTGGGTTTTCCCAAAATCTGAGTTTGGGTGAGGAAACGTATTCGTCGATGTTTGATAGAAATGCGCTTGTATCAAACGTGGATGGATTGACGATCTGAAATGAATAACATATATGAAACTGATCACTGTTCGATATTCAATATCACGTTTGATGTTTTGTCTCGATCTCGTTTTATAGAGTATATCGTTCTATGAGAGCAGTGGACTACGCTCCAGGTTACTTGTTTCGGTGTTGTCAACATCACGCTATCGGCGGTTCCAATACGAAATTGCTGAATTGAAGATATACCATACTTTTGAAGTGGACAAACAGTACTGACTGTAGAGCTTCCGGATGGATCAGCAGTTTTGTTCCCTTTCCGTGTGCTAAGTTTGAATGATTAACTTCTCCATGTTGCACATCTTTTATTACAGGACGTATATCAAGGCTGATAAAATATATGCCTTTTACTGATATGGTTTGTCAGTGATTTTGTAACATTTATTTTAGCTGTTAGAATCTCTCCAGATATGTTTTGGGGGTGGGGCAGATCTAGGGACGAGAGACTGAGCTGAGAGGGCTATTTTAGTCATGTATGATGACAAATGTTTAGTGAAGAAGCAACAAACTTTTTATCGGGGACTGATATCCCAGAACTGTTCCATACGTGGCGTGCGTAATGAGCTGCATGCATCCGGCAAATGTTTCTCCACATGTTGCTGCTCTGCCTTTCCAATCCGCTTTCGGTGGAACTAACGGAGTTTCATTTGGAAAACCTTTGAAAGTAATACATTTCCGTGTGATACTTGTAATTGTTAACGCAGCAGCGTCCTCGATTTGTGATAGGATGAAAACGTTTCATTCTTGTTTTCTAATGATTTAGTCATACAATCATTTGTATCAGACAAAAACGCTTATAAACCAATGTTGTTTGCAAATTAACTTGGAAATGCGGAGACAAATGCATCAGATACACCAAAGCAAACTTACTCACCAGAGGAGTAGAAGATTTGTCATTACCCATATCACTTAAGGCGTACCTCAATACCATATAAATATAGCTTTAAAGCTAATCATTACAGACTGTTACTTTATAGCTAAAGATTTCTATGTGTAGAAGGAAAACAGATTAATTTACGTCAATATGTACACAGAACATTAAAAATTCCTTATTGATTACCTGCTTTGATCCAGAGTGTGCGTCAATTATTTTAGCGGTAAATGTTAAAGGTTACAAGATATTCTTTGTATACGATAACGAAATTTGTGAAAAAAATAAATCTAAAGACAAAACTTGATGGTGATCATTAGTGAATTAAATACACTCAGTAACATTTTATGTGATATTAGCACGATAGCGTTTTAGATTAGATAAATATATGAAATGGGTCTCACGTAATGTTATTTAAATGAAATTCTGGTAGAAGTTAATGCTGCAGCTGGCTCGAGCAGATAAAAGCAAACTGCGTATCCCATTAAGAACAGTGCATACGCTGTGCTATACACACTATAATTTACAAACACTTTACTACTAGCAGCCCGCTATTACGTAATTAGAATATCTATTATTTTTCGACGAAACAACTGATCAGAAATGAGGGATGTTTCACCACAAATTTTATACAGTTCACTAACAATAATAATGGATTTTGTCGATACTCAATTTCAAAAATTATAAGCTAGGGTTTTGTAATACAGTTCTAAGTAATACAGCATATAGCGTAGTGGTTAAGAGCGCGTGTTACTAACCCCAAGATTACGAGTTCGATTCCAGGCATGGACCTGAATAATAATAATGATAATGATGATGATGATGATAATAATAATAATAATAATAATAATAATAATAATAATAATAATAATAATAATAATAATAATATTAATAATAATAATAATGATGATGATGATCATGATAATAATAATAAAAATAATAATAGCAACATCGAAAAATAT
>NC_142943.1:50419052-50474052 GCF_046866305.1 Octopus bimaculoides
GCGCAAACAGTAAATGCGAAGTATAATCTCTTGAAAATAAATTCATAATTCTTCCTGACGAAATTATTAGGAAATTTCTTACTGGTGTTTTCAGCTTAATTTAATATTAACATTTGTTTAACAACAGAAATTTGATAAATGTTCTAGCAAAAGGAATATTGGCACAGGCAAAATATTTTCCATATTTCTGATTTATCATCAACGCACATTATCCCAGGTGCTCCAAATATGAAACGAGACCACCCATATCATTCGATTTCTCCGCATAAAACAAATCTAGTAAGTGCAACCAAAGAGAAGGTATCGATGTTTATTCGGATGCAGATTGAATATTATTTTGTTAAAAACAGATTGTTGTGAAAGAAAATCAATTTTGATATGTTTAACCATGTCTTTCTTTACACTTGCAGCTGACAACTGCCTTCTTTGTGTTGACCAAGGAGCAGGTATATTTTGATTATTTGGGCTTTTATCATTTTCATACCGTCGAAATTGATCAAGAATAAAATATTCAAACTCTGTAAATTATGTAGTTTTATACAACGTACTTTAATATTCACTATAGTAAAACAAACTAGTATTCTTTTCGATAATGGATGCTAGTATTTAATGCAGACTGTACTCGCATGTTCGCGGGTGATAAGTGATACCAAACATGTGGTGCAATAATCATAATATTGAAAACAAATGTAAACCAGTCCAAATTGCAAAATTAGCAATATCTAACCTTTAACGGAAATGCAAAAGTAAATTTTACAATAAGAGTATGTACTTTACATTTATTTCGATAGAGACAATGTGATGAGAATTAGTGAATTAATATTTGTATATCATATATATAATCTAATTTAAAATTAAACGAAGCATAAAATTCGCATCTGATTAATTTAATGCACAGTGTACAATATATAATTAAACAGAAGTGTAGGGTAAATGGATCTTGAACATATATTGATATGTGGTGTAAAAATATAAAATGTAAATGACCAAACACAAATGTAGCATACTAACATATGCACAAAACTGTGAGCTTAAAGGACGCGTACAATTGAATCCAGAATCTACGACATAACAAGTGATTATTCTTATCTACACCAGGAGAGTGAATGTCAATGTCGGCACTGGTGAAATTTAAAATCAGGACGTAATGGGTTTGTTGCATTATTTTGCCGAACTAACACTCAATTAAATACAGTTATATAATAGCTTTCACAAACATAGGCTGAAATATTTAATCAGTTTAATCTCTTCGTTATACACACACACTTACATACGGATATTTATGGTGCAATTACTACGAGCTTCGAATTGTTACTTTATTACAAAAGAAAAGAACATCAACCACGTTTTGAAATTTGCAAGAAAAACATTACCAAATTAAGTAATTTATGTCATGTCTAATTAATAGCAGTTATTTATGATTTAAATACTAATATATTTCATTTCAATTTGGAAAGATGTAAAAGGTTAAAAAATAAAATCCAAGATTTGGTTTCATGTTAAACTGTGTACAAATTACTAAAAGATAGAATTACTTCATTAATTAAATACTTGATTCGTGCGTGCATCATTTCTCATTGCCGACATTCGCACACTGACACACATGTATATATATATATATATATATATATATATATATATATATATATATATATATATATATATATATATATATATATATATATATATATATATATATATATATATATATATATATATATATATATATATATATATATATATATATATATATATATATATATATATATATATATATATATATATATACACGCGTATACACATCTATATATGTATCTATCTATATTATATTAATACATATTTACATGAATGTAAATGTGTATGTATATTTATTATACACGTGTATATGTAAGCCTATATTATATGCATGTTTATATGATTATGCATTTGCCTATATACAAGCGTGTATATACATATATATTTATAATTATACCAGTCTGCGTGTGTGCGTGTGGCTATGTACGAGCCCGCGCGCGTGTCTAATTGGCTACAAGCGAAAATATGTGCTCCTTAAAGTTGCTTATTTCATATGTATTCTTAAATAACCGACTTAGCTGGGAATGACTGCTTAGCAACAGGGACAAACGTCAATTACCTCCTGATACACACACGCACATAACACAGTTCCACGTATTCGAATATACACATACATATATGCACATGTACATATTATATATATATATATATATTCAAGAAATAAAAGAAAAAAACTAGCTGGAGATCTCTTATCTATGAATTTAAAATAAAGTGTTTTATATATCTTTTATTGCCGATCATTTCTTCAGAAGTTTTATCGTAAGTTGCCTTTAATCTATTTAATTGCTTCACAAGTGGCTGTAGAGATTTTAATTAATTAATTAATTGAATAATTAATTAAATTTTAACTTGTTATGGTACCACCAGATATTATCTGCCGATAGGCTTCACTGTGAATTGTCGCTTCATATTAGAACACGGGTAAAAATATTAAACAATTTGTTTTCCAAACTGTGAAAATGAAATGACAATGAGATATGCAACGAAATAAATCTTAACACTAATGTTTCAAGGCAATACAACCATGAAATTAATGTTTAAGATATAACACTCACAGAGCAATCAGAAAATTGTATACGATTAATAGTCGGAGAGGAACACCAGTTCTTACTGACAAAGTTAATTAAAACAGGTGTTTACATTTTATTATTTAATTACATAATTAGTTACAGAATTGAAAATACCAATTATAGGTAAATTGAATTAGAAAGTGAGTTTGAGCAATCGTATAGAGATAAATATAAACTACTTGTAGTCGCACAAAATTCAGACAGATATGCAGAGAAGCAGCAAAAATATTTTGTCGTATGCAGAGACAATTCACCGTGAATTTAATTAACACAGGTGTTGACATTCTGTTGTTTAATTAAGTAAATTAAAAATATTGTGAATAAATTAATTTAAGAGGTTTAACGTTTTCAAAGTGAACGCCCGTAGATTTACACTTAATATAAGACTTACTTTTTTAATTTTATTCCTATAACAGCAAGGACACAATCTTAGGGCTGAAACGTGTGAGAAAATGAAAGAATTTAACAATCAAGCTTTCATTTCCATTCGTGTTTCATTTCATAATTGTTTGTCAGTCATTGTTCATATCAACCAAGTACATTAGTAGAGTGAGAAAAAATTACTGCATTTCGTCATATACATTAAAACTGCTTGAAATATATATAATTGGAAATTTGCGATATGAATATATAATTAGAATATACAGTAATCCTCTTGCGAAGTCATCTCTTGTAGACATATAGTGATAAAGACAAAGAAATATATCAGTAACAGCGGGATGTTCGCCTGGCAGTGACGATGGAATTGCTAGATTTCTGCGTCTTATTTTCTCCGTTGGCAAATATTAATATCGGCATATGCCAAACAAACCTCAGATGCTAACTGATATAGTTTTGGGCACAAATTCATTATTAGCAACGTAAGTAGTATTAGTTCAAAATTGACTATCTCTATACATAGATTGTGAAGAACTTCAATAGCATACATATAATGAGGATGTATAAAGATCACTAATTTCCAAATAATACTGCTCCCTTTTCTGGTTATGGTATTTTGTCCGGCCTACGGGTAATAAAAACCCTGTAACCTTACAATCATAGGCAACAAATGTTGCTTTACAACGCTTCATAGTCAACTGCTTTCACTTTCTTGACTAAACTTGTTTCACATTCATGACTAAAAAAAATATTGAAAATATTAGAAATTTATTGTATTCTAAAAAGTTTTCGGTCTATGTTAGTAGCAGGAAAATTATTTTGTAAATGATTTAGTAACTATATAAAGCTAACGTAGTTAGTAATTGCTATAATTATAAGGTAGTTAGTGATTGCAGGAGATGTAATTACTTTTTTAATGAGGACAAATATCCGTAAAATGCAAATAATGTAAATAATATACATAATTCCTCATCTCTTAAATATAGAACTGAAAGGCCCAGAAATCCATGTTGGTTTTATAGACAGCATTTTCTCTCAGCCGTTTGGCCCTTTCAGTTCTCGGCCTTTCACCTCTGAATTGTGGTCACCCGAGAGTAAAAGCGGAACGTGAAGCGATTCAGCTGTGCCACACTGAGAAGAATGCATGAGTGGAACAGTCTAGCTATTGTGAGAGACTGAAAGAGTTGCCATTCTATTCCTTGGAGCAATGATGAGAGAGATATGCAATGATATAGATAGAGAAGCTGCGGAAAGCATATGCACAACAAAAATTGGCGTCGACAACTATACGAGCTCCCGAAGTGGACATCACTGCACTGTTCAACAGGTCCCAGCCATCCCTTCTAAATCTGAGAACTTTGTACTACAATAGCTTGGCATTTTAGAGTCTACGGCTATTTAATATTTTGTGACATCCTGCTGTCCAAGGCGCCAGATGAACCTATATGAAGGTTAGAAGCTCAAAAGAGTGCAGCAATATCGAATTCCATCCTTCATCCAGAGTCAGTCGCACAAGAATAGCTACTGATAAAGTAATTCCCCAGCATCGCCCCAGTCTTTGGTCTAAAACGCATAAAAGAATGAATATATATATATATATATATATATATATATATATATATATATATATATATATATATATATATATATATATAGGTACATACATACATACATACATACATACATTCGTATATATATATGCACATGGAAGTTACTTTCATTATGTTGAAAAAACTCTATATTAAAATTATAATTTTACTAAATAGAATCTGTGAAAAAATATCAGTATATTCCTTTTGAAGTTACTATTTAATATATCCTTGTATCTAGAGGACAATTGTAGTATATTTATTTGAGCCTTGAACGTGTTGTTGTATAAAATGGATCTTTTAGTAAATGTTGAGTTTGATGTATTTACGTTTGGATGATCATTGATATATTTTCACTTTAACATATTTCAACTACTCGTGCGATATATTTTTGTAAAGAAAGTTATTTTCGATTCACTGGATTTCTCTATTTAAAAAAGAATCTATCTCACAGATGTTAAAGCATTTGTTTAAAGCCATGATATTTGTATTGCTGAACTTAATTTGTCTCTTCCTGTTAAGCGATTACTATTAAATTTCCAAATCGGTATATATTCATGTGATTAACTTTGTTAACTCACTTGTAACATTCTGTTAATTGACTAGAAGTACATGCTGACGTGAATATGTATATTTATTTACATAACAACGATTACACACGTATATATTTGTTTGTAATATTTTTTTGTAATTTATTTCTCACTTTGGCGGCAAGTATGTAGAATTATTTGCACGACGGACAAAATGTTTTGTGGCATTTCGACCGTCCATAAGTTCTGCGTTCATATTCTGACGATGTAGCAGTAGTCATTCATCAATTCGACGTTGATGAAATAGGTACCACCTTCCCTGTCTGTGGTCGACATATCATATGTCTCCAGAATTTGACATATCTTGCTTGTCATAGAAAAGCTTATCAGAAAGGCAGCGAGTTGGTAGAAACATTCATACACAGAAAGTGCTTGGTGATATTTCTTCCGTCTTTACCTTCTAATCAGAATTCCTTCGCGGAATTTTCATCACCCTTAAATGGAATTTTCATCACTGTTAAAGAAGTAATTTTCATTTCCACAGAAAAATAAAATAAACAGATATAAACGCCATTATAAGGCGGTGGTGGGGTGGAATGAACTCAAGGAAGATCACAAACGAAATGGCAGGATATGACTGGTGTTGTCTTGTTATTGCAGCCATAATAGTTGTAGCTAATTGCTATTGACACTTTCAACATTAGTTCCTCTTTTGAGGTGGTGCTTCATTTTTAATTCCACATTTTCCATCTTCTCAGCATTCGAAGTTTCTATATAGAAATTAAATATTTCAAAACAAAAGCCTAGCAATCCGTCGGTTAAAATGACTTGTGTTCCGTGGAAATGTGACAAGGCTCGCCCTTGGAATTACAGGTACTAATCATTTTTGCCAACTGAATGGACTGCGCTGGACGAGAACTTAACTCACAACCGTGAGTCGAGTACCCTAACAGATAAGACATGGGCTTTCACAATTTCTACACATGTCTTGATTCTGGTATAGCGTTACGGCTTCGTTGTGTTATTAACTAATATCTGGCTGCTTGTTCCGTTTATTTTTACGTTTTCTATTTCATAAATTGTGACATAAAGCGAACGACGTTTGGCAGTTGTAAGTATTAAAACCTTGAATTTTTTGTTTTTTTCGGGTGGTTCTAGTGTGGATTCACTTAACATGAAAGACGAAATATTTCAGGATAGGCACTGTGTTTCGTAGCGTTGCTTCTCGACTACATTCTTTTGGGTTCAGCCCTCCTAAGTATCACCTTGGGCAAGTGTCTTCTACTATAACCTCGGGCCGACCAAAACCTTGTGAATGGATTTGGAAAACGGAAACTGAAAGAAGGCAATCATATATATATATATGTGTGTGTGTGTGTGTGTGTGTGTGTGTGTGTGTGTGTGTGTGTGTGTGTGTGTGTGTGTGTGTGTGTGTGTGTGTGTGTGTGTGTGTATGTGTGTGTGTGTGTGTATGCGTGCGTGAGAGTGAGTATCTTTTTATCTATATTTGTTTCCTCACCGGTCCTGATGTGTTGATGTCCCCGTAACTTAGCGGTTCGGTTAAAAAATTCGATACGGTAACTTAGCGGTTGGGTTAAAGAGATCTATTGTTTTTTTTTAAAGAACAATAGATAAGCACTGTGGTCGATACATTCAACTAAGATTCCTTCAAGAGATGCCCCAGCACGGCCGCAATTTAATAGCTAAAACATGTAAAAGATAAACGGTTTGAATGAGGTATGCGAACAGTAGTTATAATGAAACGGTACATACTACAACCTTTCATTTCCATGTTGCCATATTCCAAAATAACATCTACATTAAGGGAATGAATATCATTTTTGCCATTTTAGAATGAAATTACGATCGGTTACTGCCATTAATTTTAATAAAATATCGCTTTCCTGAAATGATGTTACTTAATATATTTTTTTCTCTCGAATAAACGAAATATTCTGTTTCATCACCTATACAATTGTAATTTTCCATATTTTAAAATATTGTTTCTGGAAAAGTTTGATTAATTTTCTTTTTGTTATTAAAACACTTCCATTCAAGTGACATTTCATTTTGATTTTAATAATCAGACTACAAAAGGTTTGTATTTCATCGATGCAAAGACGCAGGTGGAAATCGAGAGAGAGAGAGAGAGAGAGAGAGAGAAAGGGGATTATTTTAAGTAAAAATTACAGAGCAAGTCGGTAAAATACCGTAAAATGTCTTAGAGTTGCAAATTTAGTGTTAACGTAAACCTTTTTGCCTACGAGCTTCAAGCTACACGCTGCAGCACGATATGGTTTTAATATATTGAGCCTTCTAACCTCATCTCATTTTCTTTCCTCTTCTCTCTTCCCTTTGTTCATTTTATTTTATGCATTTGTATTCACTCTCAAGAAACTCGATGTATTACCTAAAATTGATATTGTATATAAAATTTTCTCACGAAGCAGTCAACTAACATTTCGGTTGAACTGGAAAACGAATTAAGAAATAAACAATTCTATTTACCTAATCAAATTTTCATGCGTATTTTATTGCGTCGTTTTATTCCTCGTGCATTTACCATTAAGTATATGCATTGCTGGCAAACATCCTAAATTTATGTAGAATGAAATCTAAATCTTTCGAAATTAGATTTTGTGAGGTTAATTGTAAAAATGTTAAATGAAATAATTTCCCCAATGTTTTTTTCATTTATCTTATTCGCATTTCAAATATTCATATTATTTTCAAACTTATTTTGTGCTTTCCATATTCCTCATGTTTTTCTCTATTCAATGTTTTCCGTATGTTCACTACTGTAATGGGTTCTTATTTTCCTGCAAAAGATTCCAATTTAATTCAAGGTTACTTAATTCACAATGTTCGTGACAGTATCAGAGAGCTTAAAACGTCACATCTCCCTATTTAACATACATGTTCATTGTCAAAATATAACCAACATTTTCACATTGAACTCTTCTGTCACTGCGTATGATAAGGTATTCATCTTACATTAAATCTTGAATTCTGTTCTCTTCTTTTCCGAATGTTTTTCTCGTGGTCGATGCTTTAGAATAATCGAGAAAATAAATCAAAATTTATATTTTTATACGTTATACATTTCTCTTACATTTTCATACATCATCGCCCTTTTTTTCTTTCCAACTAATTTTCGGATCAAACAATAACTTATTTTATAATATCTAGTAATTTTTCAATGCCTGAAATACGTTCAATACGTTCATATCTCTTGATAAATAGGCGAATGCTCTAGTTACGCATATGCATCTATTTCTAAATGCAATACGGTTATGAGATAATCAGAAAGATTTACTAGTTTAGGAATTTCCTTTACAATTTTCAGAATGTTCTCTCCCCAAAGTTTTCATGAACGATGGAAATACATACCTATTATAAATGCAATCAAAAGTAACTAAAAAAAAAAGTCCAGTCTTTCATAGAGTAATTAGTCATCTATCATGAAACAAATATTTGCTTCCCTTCTATAATTATATTTAAATTTTCTTTTCTCTTCCAGATAACGACTATGATGGCAAGTATTCTTGGAGCATAATTAGGAGTTTTATGGATGTAGACATAAAGTACATCTTACTCTATATAATTTATTTCTTACATTTGAAGCAATTGATAGCATGGCTAAGACACATTTGATGACTTAGAAATATTAGTATTATAATTCAGAACATCTTTTCTCTATCATTAGCAATAACCATCAATATGTGTAAAATATCATAGACATATATTTCGATATTTTGTTTAATTGCCGTAAATAATCAGGTGTTTCGAATATATTGTCTAGACTGATATATAGCAGCGTTAGACTGTCAGGCTCTCATTTTTTTTTCAGTTATAAGGTTGGTGCAGTTAAAAGAGATTCATATATACTAAGATGATTATTAAGATAATTATAGTCGTAATGGTCATCATCATCATCATGAACGAAAACAACAACATGATCATCATCACCTAAAACGACATTGGAAAAGCATATTTATTATTCGACGTCGTAGATATTTAAATTTTCGCTTCATATTTTCGAATCTTAAATTCATCCGATGTGGCTAAACAAAATAAGCACCATAGTTCTAATGTGCCAATCAAATATATTATCAAAGGAGATGGATTATCATAGTAGATACTTATTAATGAAAATAGCTACTGAGAACCCGTTATATATACTGAAAAAACAAGACATATATGTGTATATATATATATATATATATATATATATATATATATATATATATATATATATATATATATATATATATATGTATATATAAGCTCAGAGATAGAATATGTAGAAATAAGAACTAAGTGATGGTTTTCAGTCATGTGGCGTAGATCAATAGACGGACATAGTAAGGACGTGAATGGTCATAAGTCTAATCGATTAAGAAGCGAAGAGCAGAGTTAGTAAGTTGTTTTATTAATGGAAGGCTATACATTCTAGAAACTTCCAAGAGAAACGGTAAGCTTCTTGTATAATTATAAATCACGTCTCATGACACAGATATGTCGAGAAACTTAGGAAAGGGAGAGTACTCTATAAACTCTCTTGCAAGTGAGATGATTCAACTATTTAGCTACGTAGACCAATACATATGTATTCTCATGCATAAAGTTCCATATTTAGACATGCTCATATGTACTTAAATAATAAACTTCTGGAAAATTTTACAGATTTTTACAGTTCTATTTATGGATTGGGTCCCTAGTCTTCGAATCAGCTCCCTTCTTTCTGGGGATGAGACGCCTAATTTCTGAAGATTAGTATTTAGGCAGTGTGTTACATATGCTACTGCACCAATAATTAAAGGTATAAACATGAGGATAGAGTAAATGCAAATTTCGCAATAGTTCAGCGTAGGTATTTTCATTTTCGCTTACCTTTATTTTTATATTAACATCCGCTCGACAGCGAATTTTCAAAACTGTACATAATTTCTCTTCCAGTCCCTGATCATTATATCAGGTCTCTTATGTTTAAATTTTATTGAGGGTTTTAACCGGGTCTTTCCACCAGTTCTTTGTTTTATTATGAGTAGCAATAGCCTCCACATTGCTGAGGGTTCTTCGGGGTTATCCTTCCGATGGATGGATGTATAGTATGTATGCATGATATGTGTGTATGTGTGTAAGTATGTATGTATGTATGGATTATGTATGTATATGTATGCATTCATGCATGTATGTATGTATGTATGCATGTATGTATGTACGTATGTATGTATGTATGTATATATGTATGCATACACAGACAAGTAGATTTACAACAGTCGTTTGTTATAAAATATTTCATATCTCTTAATTCTATTGTCAGCAATGGTGAATTGACATTTGTAAGTAACATGTGTATTGAATTGATGTACTTTGTCTAGGACGACCTTTATATTTACCTATGTTAAAGTTATGGTGTTTTAACATGACATTATATAAACGGTTTCATTTTTAAGTATACCTGAATATCTGCAGAGATTAGAGCATCTATGAGTATGTACATCAGACCTTACTGCAGTCTCGTGAATTGCCACTCAGATCAGACTGGCTAGTAATTCTCAGTGCTTTGTAGGATTTGAATCGGCAGTAACATTTAAGATCTGTGTGATACATATGTGTCCAATAGTTCTCTGATAGATTTACGTACGTCATATGTCTAAACATACATCTGTTAAATATTTACAAACAGCTGCGTATTTTTTCTTCGGAATAGTCTTACAGTTCGTTATAATCTTTTAAATTCGACAAAGGCGTATCCGTTTAGAGACGAAATAATGTACGATACCATTTAATAGTGCCATCATAATGTTCCTGGATTGACCTATTACCTTGGCTGAGATTAGTCAGGGTAACCATTGTAAATCGCATTTCAAGCTGACTTCATTTACCAAGCCATGATGTATTAGAGCAATACTGACTCTCTTAATGATTCGCTTAAATATAGTGGATGGAACCTCGTTCAAAGTTGTAGAAAGCAATACTTCTAAAATCCATTAATTACTAAGAATGTAATACACCAGAATAGGCTCAATGGGGCAACAATTGGGGATGTTTCCTTGCTGGAAATCATTGACATTATCATTAATACAATTAAAGCTACAGTCATTATAAGGCGAACATCTAATGATAAATTACTGACTACACATTTGCATTTACATATAAATTATGCACTTAAGAGATACACGAATGTGTATAGATATTCAGGTGCAGGCATAGACATAGCATTAGAATGTTTTGTAATCCCCTGGCACAGTGCAACGCGTATTTAGTGTGCAGTAAAGTAGCTTTTTAGCTATATTAACAGTATTGCATTATACTACTATTGTTTCATTTTTTCGCTTAATCTATTTGTCAGCATACTATCTGCTTTAATACTTGCAGAGCCGTCATTTGCCAATGTTACTGAAGTAGTACCGATGCAATGTAATTATATTATATTATCTTGCATTATATACAGACTAATAGATAGATAGATAGATAGATAGATAGATAGATAGATAGATAGATAGATAGATAGATAGATAGATACAGAGAGAGAGGGGGTGAACAGACATGGTATATAGATACATACAGATATTAATGAATATGTATAGAATTATCGAACGGTAAAATTAATATTTTCATTTAAAGATGTTAGAAAATATTTGAACATATCTCTCCCAAGACAGAAATATATGAAAATAATATAGGAAGTTAAGAGAAACAATATATTTAAAAAGTCAAAAGATCACAAACCTGTGCATTCCATAAAAAAAAAGATGAGACAAGTCCAATTTTGCATCATGATCGTGTTAAATGTTTCATAATGGCCAAACTACTTACCACGGATTTTTAGTTAGTCTTCGGTACATATCTTAATATACTGGATATCTAACTAAATATTTTCTTGAATAGGCTCATATTTTCTCATTCGGTTTGATCTGGCACTCATCGCAGTTTACAGAATCAAAAGTTATCACTTCTTTTGAATAAATACTTGCAGGTTTTCGAAATGTTAATGCTTAAAATAAACAAATACGTTATCACAAGAAAATATTTGCTGCTTCAGGAAACACCGAATTGTGAAATGCCGCAAAACGTATATTGATTTATGTGATGCATATTTATTATTATTATTATTATTATTATTATTATTATTATTATTATTATTATTATTATTATTATTATTATTATTATTCTTAATTTTATTATAGAAGCTTCTGTTAACGTTGTTTCTTCATTGTTTTACATTTAAAGGTATGTACACATAAACGCACAGATATTAAACATTATTTTGTGATTGCACATCGGTGCTTTATTTTATTGGATTGTAAAGAAATGTATTAAATTTCTGTTTTTCATGACTGTCTTTAATTGCGTGGTAAGATGTAAGTCTAGATTTTTGTATTGACTTTCGCATTTCAAATATTGTTTGCTTCAACACGAAAGATTGCTCTCACTTCCTTTAGCGTTCGATCAAACTGTCAAGCAATTATAGAATCGATTGAATCCCTCCTACCGTAAAACAAAAGAATCATAACTGTGTAAGAAATTATTAATGCTGTGTACCAGTTATTTTAGAAGCAACCCCGAAACCATTTAGAGAATTATATTTCATGAAGTTAATCCGTGGATGGTGAAAATTCTTATAACATTTTCAGCTTCAATAGATTTGCTGCACTGATGCTGAAAATGCAGTCTTTTCTTTCGCAGGAAAATTATGGCAAAGGAATCCATGAAATAGAATGTAGTCTACCTAATACAACCATGGATAAAGTTATAGTGTGTAGGAAGATAAAGATATAGGTCTAGCATCTGTAAAAACTTAATTATCGTAGAATATTCCTGGTACTTAATACATCGTCCTGGTGAAGTTGCGAACTCTTCAGACAAAATTATGTCCGAATAATAACAGATAAAACTACTTGGTTTAAGGTTTATATTTTCATGAATTCTCGTTTGCACTGTTCCAAAATCAATGCAGCATTTATAATATTGATATTCAGCTGTACTCTGCAATGGGAAATAGCTTCAGATCACTAGGCAATACTTAGAGCATCGACGAAGGTGAACAGTTCGTCAGTATATACAATAACTTCGAATCCAAATGGAAGCCATCACTTTGGCCTTACTTCTTCAGTTCTGATGCCATCTACAGCTGTCAGTATTCTTTTGCTGCTCATAAACGTACCACTTATGCCCCAAGTTTTATTCAGGATTTAATCAGTACTGGAATATTTTAATAAGAAGGAAAATTGTAAACAAGTATTTCATTACAAGATGTCTATTTTCTGATATGCTTCATATTTCCTATTCGTGTGTCCTAATATAAACAAGCGCTGAATTTTGATAGAATTGTATTTTGCCTGTATATAAAACAAGAACATATCAAGGCGATACCATTCCAATAAATTCATCAAATAAATGCTTTAAGAAATCGAACCTCTGCTTACTCGAACCTGACCTGGCACTAATTATGTAAATAGAAACGCCTTTCTTCTGTGTGTATCCAAATTGCTCACAGTATATTACTATATAAGACACGTCTAATTAATGCCGATAATTCCAATAAACGAAGCAATAACTCATTTTAAACCGAAGACGGAAACATATGATCGGTAGATTCTTCCTTTCGGAAAATCTTGAATAGATTAGCAATGAATACATGGTTGAAGTGATACTAAACACCTGCTTCTCAATTGTAAGAAATGTGATATCATTATCTCATTGAAATAGTGTCTGTAATGAGTATGCTTATCTATCAGTAAATTGGGTGCAATTATATAGTTAAAACTATTTTCAGAAATATGCAACAATATGAACAAATGTGAAATTCTCATAAGCAAAGATTATTAGTCACGTAAAGCTCTTCTTATGAAGCTCAATAATGAACAATTTCAGTTTCAAATACCGCATTCGAAATCACCGAAGCCACAATTTGAATGTAGCCAAATTAATCCTGAAGCTTATTCTCATTTATCTTTTAGGTGCTGAATGAAAGTGCTCAGTTGAACAGAAGAAGAAAGAAAGAAAATACTTAAACGAATTTATTAAAATATGTAATGGAAATTACACATCGTTATTCTATAAAAATGGTATCACGAAACAAACATAATGTGTGTTAAAAGATTGTGTACGAGAAAGTGTAAGATGAAAAGGAAAAATTATCTCAATAAATGGCCTGAAAATGAAATACCAAAACATACTAATATCATATCTCCTTGTATGAACTTATACTCATAAAAACAAAAGTAGTCAAGTAAAAAACGAAAAGAGCCACGTAGTTCTCACCTAAAGATAATAAAGATGAGAGTAAGGTTTAGGCTCATATAAAAGCCAATAATGTACTTCAGCACAAATGAATCAAATCAATATCATTATTATAAAACCATATAATGCATCGGGCTGGCAGAATGGTTGGCACGCCGGGCCAAATACTAAGCGGTATTTCGTCTATCTCCACGTTATAAGTTCAAATGCTGCCGAAATCAACTTCACCTGTCATCCTTTTAGGATCAATAAATTAAGTACCAGTTACGCACTGGAGTCGATGTAATCGACTTAATCACCCCTCCCCCCAAATTTGAGGCCTTGTGATTCCAGTAGAAAGGATTATTATAAAACCACATAAGGCGGCGAGATGACAGACTCGTTAGTATACTGGGGGAAATGCTTAGCTGTATTTCGCTCGTTGCTATGCTCTGAGTTCAAATCCCGTAGAGGTTGACTTGCCTTTCATCCTTTCGGGATCGAAAACTTAAGTACCAGTTGAACACGGGTCGGTGCATTCAACTCATCCCCAAGCTACCCCTGTGGCAAAAATTTGAAATATTTATTATAAAACTGTATATTTTACCAAGACACATTTTGGATAGTTTGACATGATTGCTTAAACAAAATGCTGAATAAGTTGCTAAATCATTATTTTAACATAATGGACTATCATAAAGTAAGTGAGAAAGGAACGAAAAGGAATATCAAAGGAATTTGAACGACTATTAATTATCATGCCGTGTTTGCAAATTACTACTTTATCTTTAGATTCGCTAGTTGAAGGCTGAACATTATATTAAATGCATATATAATGTTGTTACAAATCACAACGAAATAGCTCAATAATTTATAAAAACAAAATAACAATATTATAGCAAAAGAAGGAGAAGAGTCTGAGAAGAATAATAAATAAATATCTTCCATTTTAATTCTAAGTAAAAATGGATGAACGTCAATGATGAAAGAACTGAAGATCAAAGAAAAGTGGCTGATATTCGAAAATACGAATTAATGTGGGAAGAAGACACCAGACAAATGTTTGCTATAAAGAAAAGCACAAATAAAAATTTACAATAGATTTTCTATTTAATTTTGCTCATCGCAAAACTACTTTTAATTTATACTTTTTTTATGAATAGCGCCTAATACACTTGAAAACAGTACGAAATGATACAACGTAATACTATATATCATACGGTATGATGCTCCGTGACATAAATTATTACGCTTTTATAAGAAATGCATTAAGTGATTAATCTTGTTACTTATATACACAACACTATTTGCTGCTGTTGATATGCAATCACGATATAAACGGAACAAAAGCACGCAGATAGTTTTCTCAAAAAATAAATAAACGCTTAAAACATTCTTTGGATAGTAACCTCAATACTTGAGTGTTACAAAGCGACGTCTAATTTAGATGTACACAATATATAGATTATAATATTGATAATAAAGAATGCTTCCATTACAGCAAATATTCATATAAGTTTGTTACGTTCATGATATTCCAGTCATTTGGGGTTATATTAAACGTGAAGGAACAATAGTATGACGGTCCAATGTTTTGTAAGGTTCGGTAATCTAGAAACGCATTAAGAAATATGTCATCACCGTTTCAAAGTGTGATTTGAGAAGAATGTTTTGCAGGGTTTCAAACTTGTAGTGTTATCATTGTAGACTAACTGGTTGTTATTACTAGCTGGTCTTACGTTGTCTCAAGTTATGTTACAATCTCTAACTTTGATGAATATAATGCAGACTCTATTAATGATATCTGATCCCTATCACGAAGTGATTATAACGGATGTTATAATCGTATTTCTTTGCTGATGAATTAACCACAATAATACATGAAAAAAATGACAAAAATTAACATACATACAGTATCTAAAATAAATGTATTGCAAAAAAACCCCAAAAAACATAGAATCCTAGACATATTCAATATTTTCAGTACAATGGAAAAAGGAGAGCCAGAATAAAATTCTGATCTGACAGCTTTATGCAATGATACCCCAATAACGTAATTTCAGTTAAGGGAAAATTTGACATTTAGGTTCGCTCTGGGCTAAGTATTAGAAGAGAGAATCGAGTCGAATAAATAGCAAGTCTATTGCATGTGACTAAAAAGTATATCTTATCACTTTCGGAAAAAGGTGAGACCAAGTTGGCATTGGCGTGATTCGAAATCAAGTTATAAAGGAACAGAATATATAATAATTCCGATTGCTATTAGAAAACAACTATTTTCATCAATCTCTGCTCCATTAAAGACGAGATCAAGTCTGCTATGAATTAATTTGCATCCGAATACACGAAAATGATTTTTGTTCTGCTCTGGAGGTCAATAAATAATAAATAACCTGAAAAGACATTTTTATCCTTCTCATAGACATCTTTCATTCAATTAATATTTTACTAATCATTCCTGAATCTAGGAATAACTGTACGGATAGCAGTTCACCTACTCGGTTTGTTAACTAATTTATATTTTATTGCAAAGAGATATAATAAATAGATTCATGAGGATATGATAATATTATCTAATCAACATTTATTAGTTACTAGAATTTTCAAGAAAGATATTATTATTAACGCGTATACCCAAATGAGAGAGATTTATTTATTAGCGTTTGTTTATTCTAGAATATCAAATAAACATACTTTATGAAAAATAAAATGAAATGTTCACCATCGCTCGATGCCCAGTTATAAGTAATATCAGATCCAGTATGGTGGCAATTGAACTGGGTAAAGATCTTGGCGACTTGGATAAATTCCATTTGCAATATTTGTTGTGGTTCTAAGGCGGTGAGCTGGCAGAACCCTTAGCGCGCCGGGTGAAATATTTAGCAGTATTTCGTCTGTCTTTGAGCTCTGTGTTCAAATTTCGCCGAAGTCGACTTTGCCTTTCATCGTTTCGGAGTCGATAGATTAAGTACCAGTTGCGTACTGGGATCGATCTAATCGACTGACTCCCTCCCCAAAAATTTCGGGCCTTGTACCTAGAATAGAAAAGATTATTTGCTTTGGTTCTCTACTGTTTTGTACTGAAGTCTAGTCAACACTAACTTTTACACTGATCGTTTCCAGGTCAATATATAAAGTACAATCAAATAGTCAACTCGGTTTCTCGTCCTCTTCTTCCTTTCATTGTCTTACTCTCTCTCATTCGCTCTCTCTCTCTCGCTTAGAAAACGCTACCTAAATATTCCCATTAATACCCGCTTATATCGTGGAGCTAGCAAATATTTCAGCTAGAATTTGAAGGGGAAAAACATATATTAAGTGATATCAGTCATTTTGTGTGCATCCATGGTGCATTTTTAACAAAGTAAGTAGCCAATGTTTGAAATGCGTTTCACGTGCAAGATAACTTAATAATGGTTTATTTCTAAGACATAAAAATGAGAGTACAGATACATTGTGTCAAGATGGGGTTTGTACTGATTCGGGCTTACAACTCATTTGTGGTGTTCATCCACCGAAAATAAACGTTATTAATATAATCCATTAACAAACCAAACGTCGTAAAACCCTGCATTCATTTATCGAACCATTTATCCATCATTCACTCGTACTTAAATTCATAGAAATATCGGACAGTTGATACATATTGTATTGAACCAACTGTACTTTCTCTAACTTATATGAGAATATTCACCAGTAAAATAAAAACGAAAAAAGTTGATGTATTCAATTATGCCTTTAAAATACAAGCCTCCCTTTCCTTAACAAAACGATATAATACAATCAGCAAGAGACGGTTGTTTATATTTACCACCTACTATCATGGCTGCGAATGCAGTCACATGCATTATTACGTGGGTTCACGCTGATGGTTACAATGTTAAGTATTGATTATTTGTCAACAACGTGAGGGGAAAAAAGTAACATTTAAAATATTTATATATTTTAAAAGGATCGATATACAATATACATTCATTTTCAAATTACTGCTTCTTTTTATTTTCACTCATATTTGGAACGAAAACGAGTTAGAATTGAATTATTCATACATATACATTTTGATGCATTGTATGTATTCAACAGTTTAAACCTAATTATGAATGTTTCTTTTTTTTCTTTTTATTTGAAATTCATATTATATGTAGAAAATTGTTCTATCAAAATACATTTGATTTATCTGCAAATTCAGCTTCGGGGCCTAGTTCCCTATTTTGGAATGATTGAATCTTTATAAATTTATACAATTTCTTATTTACTTTAACAGAAAATCTATCTAAAAATCGATGATCCATACGCAGTTATATATGTTACAGCACCTGCTAATCCAAGACCAAACGTACAAAACCAATCGTAATTAAATAAATGCATTTGGTATTTCTTTGCGATCATTGTTTTATATTTATTTTAACATTTACTGATGTTTCTATTTAGAATAGACCAATGATAGTTTAACGGATAGAGATTTCTCTTTACAAAACCGTTCCAGTTCTTAATACGTACCAATACATCTGTCACAACTCTGTCAGAGAAGGCAATGTATTGAAATGTATGAGCCCAGATTCACTACAAGCGCATATTTAATGTATCCTAGAAAATACGTGATAGATTTCAAGTGGGGAAATTTTAGAATCTATATAAAAATTCACTATTTCTAAATGGAGTCAGTTTCTAGCTCCGAAAATGATATATGCAGACAATCGTGTGATCCATAATATTCAAAACTGCATTCCGGTGCACCTTAGCAAATTCATATTTTTTAATGCTGCTTTGAAAATCTTGCTTTTGATCAGTTCCTTTGCAAAACCTGGTTATCTCAGAATTCGGTATCTCTCATCTAGGAGGTGAATAAATTTAGATTGATTCATCGCCTAAGCTTCTTAGTTTACTAGCACCTTCCTTGCCCTAAAATGAAAATATTATGAATGAATTCAAACCCTTTTTGGGTGTGTTCAGCGAAAATAATTCGGAAAAGCATAAACATTTATGGACCCATCCAACTAAATTTTAACTTTCTCCATAAATAGTAAATTTAGAATTGCCCTTATAAACAAAAACATACATAATTTGAATCGTCCAACGATTGCAATAATTTTCCTCTCTACTTCTTAAATGACAAAATTATACCAAAAAGCACTATGCTATATTTAACAATAAACCGAAAACTATTGTAGAATTACGCTTTTAATGACAGCTGGGAATACGGAAATAAATTTTTAATGCAATAATAATTGAATCCACTTAATCGAAACTATTTGAAATATTTTTAATTGTATGAATACAATACAAACAGAATGTAAAATATTTCTCCCATTTTGATTTCAGAATACTTCTTTTGGAAAAGAGCATGCCATTCAAAATGACGCAAAAAAAAAAAAATAATAATGATCGGTTATGATCGATGTCACGTTTAGACAGAAATTTCACAGGACTGAATTTCTTTTTCTTATTTTTATTTTGATCTATCTACATTCATATTTTGAGCTCTCCAGATTTCATAAAATAAAGGCAAATAAATATAAACGGGAAATAATTCAAACAACTATATCAGTCATTTAGATGTAAGTATTCAAATAATCAGTGTGATCTGAAATTTTCGTTTATATGAAATGTTTAAGTAAATCCGTTGTACTCGCCTTACCTCCCTTAAATTGCAGCTTGACTAGAGTTTCCTGTGAATTAAAGAAGTAATATAAGTGAAATATTTGGGAGCTAAAGGATATGTTTCTTAAATGCCATATCAAAAAGAACTTCTAAAATTTGAACTAAATACGAAAATGCATTTCGGATTTTTGATAAATACGGAGAACACGGTGGCATATTCTGGACCTACTGAACCGTCCCACTGGGGTGAAGTGACTGAAACTACTTTGTGATTATTTTTATGTAACATGGCAATTCGAAATATAGATCTTGGAAAATTCGCCTAGCGTTACTTCTGCACAAATAACATAGGTATTGCGGGCTAACATATGTATTGCATTGTGCCAACGATAGTATTAAACAAATGAAAATTAAATATATATTTTAAAGCATGTGGAAGATTAATACGTTATCAGACCATGACACTCTGTAGCGACCAACACGATTTCGATCTCTATATAACCCTAATGATAGTACAATGATATACAACTGCCTGCGACTTACAGTGTCATAACTCAAAACGTACGAGATAAAAGGAGAGGGGAAATGAAAAGGGAAAACAAATGATATGTGATGAAACAGTTTGCTCCATTTGCAGTTTTCACGTTAATATATATATGTGTGTGAGTGCACACACACACACACACACACACACGTATATATAAATACATACATACACATATATATATATATATATATATATATATATATATATATATATATATATATATATATATATATATATATATATATATATATATATATATATATATATATATGTATATATATATATATATATATATATATATATATATATATATATATATATATATATATACATTTATATAACGTAAAGACCTTCATCATTCGGTCATGAATGGCTGAATGGCCATAGGACTGCACTTGCAAAGTTCTCCTCCAACACACAAGTCTGTGCAAAGTTGTTTAAGGAAGACCACCAGTTGCCCATGCAAGGCAGCCGTCCCTCTACACGCCACCAATTTTAGCCAAGGGAAAGTAAAAGCCAATAAAGCTTCGCATCAGTGGTGTTGCAACTCATTGCTACACCTGAGTCAATTGGAGCAACGTATCTTGCTCAAAAACAGTACGCACTGCCCGGTCCTCGAATCGGACGCACTACCACATGATTGTGAGTCCGATGCTCTAACCATTGTGCCATGCGCCATTTTACATTCTTGCATAAAAATTGTTCATTTATACATTTCGCTACAATTGCCTTATAGTTCAGTTTCATAACTTTATCTATCCCTCTCTCTCTTTCTCTCTCTCTCTCTCTCTCTCTCTCTCTCTCTCTCTCTCTGTCTCTCTCTCTCTCTCTCACACACACACACACACACACTCTATGTCACCCTCACTCACCCATTTTAACCCTCTCATAGACATACTCACTTTCTATCTATCCCTCTTCTCATGTATCCTAATCTCTCTTATCAAGTAGTCCGTTCTTTTTCCCGCACGTATATTATCACATTTTCTTCCAGTGGTTCCTGTTTATATATTTCTTACTAATATATTGCTATTAGGTACAGCATCATTCCAATGACCTAAATCATTTGGTATCAGAGCATATACAACCATTTTATATCCATCAATTTCTAAGCGTTATGATCTTGCTCTCTTGTTCTGCTGGATCTCAAAAGTGCAATATTTTTACAATCAAATGAGTTATGTGTTAAGTCCTCATTCAACATGCAGGAAAGAGTGGTGATATCGCCTTTAGACTATATTCTTCTATCTTTAATACAGTAATATATTCAATGATTTACTCGAAGAACTTTCTCCGTAGGCATATATGAATGACACAACTCAGGTGATTTTTCTTCATTTGCTTAACTGACCGTGGTTCACCTGCTGCCGAATGACGGCAATAAAGCAATAAAACCAAGAAAGTTCCTGGTTTTTCATCGACTTATAAACTACTATGCCAATGGCAACTTTTATATGAAAGCATATATCATATATACACCAAGAATTTCAATTTCATCAATATATAACACTTGCACCCGAAAATGCGCGCACACACACACATACACAATCACACATACATACATACATACATACATACATACATACATACATACATACATATATATATGAAAGTATGTACACTGACGCACACTCATGCATATATAAAGAAAGCACAATTCCGATAATGGACAGAATCAACGACTATTGAAAAAGCTGCAAGTCTCAATGAAAATTTTAGTAAAAAATAACGAGTAAATCAGAGGAAATCAAACCGGTGAATGTCTTAAATTAATAAAGCATTAAGGAAAAAATGACTCCCCCCACCTGACACAATAGCATATGCTTCACCACAGGAATTTACATGAAGGATCTTGCAAACCGCATACAAAAACGAAATCCTTTAAAATTGTTTTGATGGAGTGTTTACATTCCTGTAGCAAATTAAGCGAATAAGATATGATGTTTATGTACTTAATTGTATGGGATAATAAACGAAGGTGTTTATCTATGAATGAACGTGGAATACGTCGGGTTTCATATAATCTTCAGTTTATTGTCTGTGTTAGGTTATTAGGGAATAATTGCAAGTTATTTCCTTGGCGATACAAAGAAAACAGCTGCATTAATTCGAAACAACAGACAGGTACATATTTCTGTTCTGAAATGGAAGAATATATGGTTAATGTATTACCTAGTTAACCAGAAATATCAGTATTTCACCGTGATTCAAAGCGTTTTCAAAAACGAAAAAAAAAAAAAAACAACTTCAAAATTATTCTTTGAAGTAGATTCAATTGAATTGAATATCGTTGAATCTGTGTGATCTGCGCTATTGAGTTATGGAAAAGAAAGAACACGGTCGTCTGGTCTGAGAGGCAATAACAACATAATACAAACATCTATACATAGCTATATATATATATATATATATATATATATATATATATATATATATATATATATATATATATATATATATATATATATATATATATATATATATATGTGTGTGTGTGTGTGTGTGTGTGTGTGTGTGTGTGTGAGAGAGAGAGAGAGAGAGTGTGTGTGTGAGTGTGTATGTATGTCTGTATATGCGTATACATATAAGCATATATATGTACATAATTAATACACACTTATATAGATGTATACACACACACACACGTACACACATATATATATATGTATGTATATATATATATATATATATATATATATATATATATATATATATATATATATATATATATATACATATATATATAAACGTAATATAGGTTACATCATTTAATAACAATACACACCGACATATAATTATTACTTCAATTCGTTGAAAGAGAAGTCTCGTCAATGTTACTTTTGGTGAACGAACGGTATTTATTTCATATTACATATGACGTTATGCAATACATGAGATGAAGTATAACACATCATTCGGTTATTTGAACACCATGTTATCCAGATTCCTGCACGAGGAAGTGCTGAAGTGAACGACCTTATCATAAACTATATATATATATATATATATATATATATATATATATATATATATATATACAGAGAGAGAGAGAGAGAGAGAGAGAGAGAAAGAAAGAGAGAGAGATGGATAGATAGATAGATAGATAGATAGATAGATAGATAGATAGTTATGTATGCATTTATATATGTGTGCGTGCGTGTGTATGATATCTTTTTCCTTAACTCTTGATATAACTGCAGAAGCACTAAAGTTATATAAGGATTCTCTTGGGAATATCAGCAAAGAAACACCACTCCCTTCCACGGTTTGTTTGCAAGCAATGTCTTTCCTTTATCTCCTTAGGCAGCGAGAAGTAGATGTGTGTATAGAGAGATAGATAGATAGACAAATATAGTAAGAGAGGCTGAGACAGAGATAAGCAGCGAGAAAGAGAGATAGAGGGACTGGTAGAGAGAGTGGTAGTGAAAATAGGTGAAAGTTGGTATTTACGTATAAACTTTTTCTAAACAGAAAAACAGATATCATGTTACAATTAATTCCAACAATCTTGGTGCGGCGCATTTTGTCTATAGAAATATTTTCCAAATTATACATGCATTTAACAAACGTAAATTGGCCAATTTCATTAATAACAACAACAACAATAATAATAATAGTAATAATAATTTCTTAAATACATGTTTTACCTGTGAATTTGCGTGTGTAAACTGGGAATGCATACAGCGAGTTTCTCTGCCCTAGGTGTATGGACAACACTCGGCGAGAAATGGAAGAAAATTTGAAGAAAGAAGAAAAAAAAACTAATGATAATAATAATAATAATAATAATAATAATAATAATAATAATAATAATAATAATAATAATAATGATAATAATAATAATAATAATAATAATAATAATAATAATAATAATAATAATAATAATAATGATAATAATAATAATAATAATAATAATAATAATAATAATAATAATAATAATAATAATAACAATAATGATAATAATAATAATAATAATAATAATAATAATAATAATAATAATAATAATAATAATAATAATAATAATAATAATAATAATTGCCAGGCTTGTCCATCGGACACTTTGCAACAAGTATGGACTTGACAGAGCAAAAAATTGGTACGACCACAAACCTGAAGTCATTGTCGAAAATAGAAATGTAGAGATCCTATGGGATTTTATGATGCAGTGTGACCATGTGATTGAGAATAGGAAGCTGGATATTGTTTTCTCTTAATTGAGAAAGAAAACAAACTATGCTGGATCATAGACATAGCATGCCCAGCTGACAACAAGGAAGAAAGAAAAGTCGAGAGATATGACAGGTTAGCTTGGGAAGTTAAGCAGTTGTGGTCGATGAAACAGGTAGTTGTAGTGCCAATAATTGTCGGAGCCCTGGGAATAGCGAGCAGAAATCTCGAGAAGTACGTGGAACAAATAGGGGCTGCAATAGAGTTGGAGCACTTGCAGAAAATTGCACTGCTTGGAACCGCTCGAATACCCCGGAAGGTGCTCGGAAAATAAGAGGTGCTACCTTAGTTCACTGGTAGTAAACAACTGACACTGTAATACATCTCCAGCGCTAGTTTGAAATGTAACTCAGTAAATTGACGCTATGCGTTTATCACGTAAGAATTCTAAAGAGCTTCCATGTACGATATTCTATTCTCAACAACAATACTTTACTTATAAAGGAAAAACACTCTTACATTTGCCTTTGTAAAGAAAACTCTGGGCTACTCCATGATTATCTAGTGATATTTGTATGGGTTGTATGGGTAACGAAGAAATTACTCGAAATTTTTGTCTTTTAAAGTACTTTTCTAATAGAGAGTTTTCGTAAATCTCAGGCAGCATTCAATGAAAACCAGTGCAGACGCTCACACACACAGACACACAAGCACAAACGAACGCATACTCATATGTATTCATGTATAAACTATACATGTGTATGAATGAATTCATACACACGCACATGAACATACACATATATATATGTATCATTGTATTTATATGTATATATATTTATCGTATATATGTATATATAAGTATATATATATATCTATATATACCTATATATACATTACATATATAAGATGAATATACATACGTATGCGTGTATATATTATATACACTTACACACACACATATATATATATATATATATATATATATATATATATATATATATATATATATATATATATATATATATATATATGTATATACATACATACATACATATATATACATATATATATATGTCTGTGTGTGTGTGTGTGTATAATTATACCGATTACGTTTCTAATCATTTGAATTATTTTATTGCATTTCCTTTGAACTTCTGGATAAAAATATATTACTGATATTTAATGGCATATAAAATCTATTGATATTATATTTAGTTATATTGTGGAAGATTACAGTCTATAATTAAAACTTCATGGGAAGGACGATGAGACTTTTAAAATTATTATTTACATCGTATATTTGTAAATAAATTTCCATTAATACAACTTATTAATCTACTTTCAGCATATATATTACTTTCAGAGAAATATAAAAGATATAATATGTATTGAATTTTATTTTTATGTTAAATACTTTGACATGCAAAGTAAAACTAAATTTTGCAGTCAATATATTAAGTTAGTTAATATTAGACTAATAAAAATGCATAACAGCATTTGCTTTGTGAGGTCATCAGCTAGACATTACCATTCATACCTCTTTCTCCATCTATACTTTAACTATATTGAGTAACGTAGTTCAGCTTTAACAGAGAGCAGATTAAATTTTTTCAGGCCTCTGGCGGACAGAAAATGCGAGATGCTAGGTCTGTTCTCTCAGAATTGATTACGTGCTCAAGGCTAAAAAACAGACTCATGTATACACGCTCTCTCTCTCTCTCTCTCACACACACACACACGCACACACAAACACACACACATGCAAACACATATAAGTTATGCACACCGTATATATATATATATATATATATATATATATATATATATATATATATATATATATATATATATATATATATATATATATATATATATATATATATATATATATATATATATATATATATATATATATATATATATGTATATATATATATATATATATTTATATATATATATATAATTCAAAAGAAAGTAAGAAAATGGAGATAGAACATTTGATGAAAATATTTATTATATACAAAAATCAATCAGTCTTTTACAGCTGTTTCAAATAAGATTAATAGATTAAATAGCAATTATTAAAATCATTATATGAGGCAAACATTCTTCAGAGGAGTAGAAAAATGATATACTGTTAGGTTTTTAAGCGTTATATTTTAGAATCCTCACAGAAGACTGAGTATTATTTTATGGCTAGTATTGGTATATGCCCGGATTAGGAAGTTATAGGTTGTATTAGTGGGTAATGGATAATATGTGAATATAATTAGGGTAATAATCAGTAAATTAATAGACGTTGAATAGTAAATTACAGTGGAGAAGAGTATCATATGAATAAGAGGATAAACTATATTCTTAGGTAAGCTCTTTCCCACTACGTCCGTGCGTTAGTGTCACGTGACAGTAGCGGGAAATGTACATCGGGTTAGAAGCTTAACCATGTGTTCATTCTCTCCAAACACTTGACAGAAAACATTAAGAGCATCGATTGTTTGGACTTGTTCAGTGAACTGTGTTAGCCTTAAATTACAACGCCAAACATTGTCACTTGATATTAACACACGGACGTACCGGGGATCCAAACAAAAAATTTCTAAGACCAGTGATGTGACTATCCACTACAAAACAAATCATATTCAGAACGTATATTAATTTGAGCCATGAACTTCCAATTGTTTTTGCAATCACAACGATTTGTACGTTTACTGACATCAGACTTGGTGGGATTCGAAATGCAATTTCAATTTGTAGCGGGACAAAGCTTTTTGACTTAAACCATAGCTTAGACTCTAGACAAAGCAATTTGCTAATAGCAATGGACATAATAGACAAAATAACATAAGTTATATAAAATTACACAAACTCCGCATATAAAACAAATATCTAATTCAAACGATAAAACCATATTTTAATTATGTTAACATACATACCATACCTGTGTAGATTGAACTCAGCGATGTTATCCAAGTATCCACACCAGCTACAACATGAATAAACTGGGACTATTGACTGAGGTCAGCATTATCTACCACGAAAGGGAGCAGAATGCGTATTAGTTGATGTTTCATCAAAGAACGGCAATCATACTGAAATTTAAGTCACAATATCACCATATATGTAAAAGGTCGGATACAACTGGTGCATTTTCTCTTTATCTGTTGGGATTTCGACGAATCAGCAGTTATTGAGGCGTTTGGGATATTTGGATATGGACAAATGCCTCTCGTGAATTTGCTGGTGTGTGAAGTTAATGATTTTGTGTTGAGTAAGTCACGAACTTCGGAGGAGTATTTTAATAATTAGGATCCAGTCGATTTTCTGCTAGCGCAATCGATAATAGCCAAAGAAAATATTAGCATTAATATCAAAAGCATCGTTGACTGGCGATGTGGGGAAGGGCTAAGTACGACGGCTAGAATTGATTTTACTCTATTTCAAATCCTCTTGATACTGTTTGAAATTATTACCCATAAATTCGCGGTGATTTCGTTATTCCGTTAATTGCTTCTGAACAATGGATAGCATAAATGGATCTTTGTATTTCCTGAATAATCACGTGATTTTCTTAGCAGTTACACTTGTGGTATGTTAAGTCTCTGCAGACTTTCTTACATAAGTAGAATTACGCTATCAGATGCATACTAATGGGTGGATTAACGGCTCTTGTATAAATCGATGCTGACATAATAATCTTTAAATATTTAATGTCTTCAGAATCAATATGTGCTTGAAAGAATATATGCGTATCTATATTTTTTGAATTAATTGTAGAAACAAAGACAAAGTATTTGATAAGATATAGTAATCGTAACCAAACGTAAGCTTTCCGTTTCCTAAACGAATGCGTCTCTGCCTGGGAGTTCGACTTCGTCCAAAATAATACTTGATATCGTATAATATAATCGATATGTTGACTTAGACAAAAGACGTTTGTCATTACTGTTAAATGTTTTTGATAATAGACTTCTGGGGCAGTATTCGATGCTGGCCTAAATAAAACCAACTTAATTCGATTCTTCGCTGTATGGATAATTCGTATTTACATTGACATATATTTCATAAAGTGTCATGATATTTAATCAAAATATTTAATCAATGAAATAAAGTTGAGTCTAGTTTTAAATATTAGTACACATTTTATGACACACTAACGCAGCTGTCAAACCCAAGTATATATTGTACTTTGTTATAATCAACACCACTATGCTTATGAATTGTATAGGATACTGGCAAACATATCCGAATAAAAAAAATTTAAGTTTCAGAAATATATTGCATTTTCGATATTTTTGAATGTTTATTATATCGAAAATATTTTGTGCAGCATACAAAATACGCAAACGAACATTCATATATGCTTACATTTATATATATCCAGGTGTTGAAAAAAACAAAACAAACACCTTGTTAAATCGTGTTTATATTATTTAATACGATGTTTTAAATAATACTCCGTATTATATAATAGTTGGCCTCAGCCAAATGTGATTTGAAATGTGATGTGTGCTATTACGGAAACCCCAAAACTTTTTCTGTCGATATTTTCGTCAAAGTTTTTTGTTATCCTTTGACATGCTGAAAAGCTAAATAACTCTAAATAATGCTTTCTATTAGGACCATGATAAATAATGGTATCAAGTGCGCGGTGAGGCAATTTTTGATCATTTGAAAAGTGTTACTTACGGCAATATTTTTCATACGATGCCTAATAAACATGATTGAAAATAAGAAGAAAAATAAAGTATTCCAGTGACTTTTAAAATCACATTACTTGAGGAATATATCTGCTAAATCATATGTAATCACCCATAACGATAGCCACTTAGACCCGGCCATACATCCAGCAACTCTACGCTTCTCTGCCTAGCAGAACTCGTCCTCAATCTCAACTGCTTTATGATCGCGGGAAAGGTTTACCAGCGATTTGTCTGGCGCTGCTATGGGAACGAGAATGGGTCCCGATTTTGCCAACTTATTTGTTGGTTATGTTGAGGCCCAAAACGTCTCACAGTTCTCCGGATCAACGCCAGAGCTATACCGTTGCTACATAGTTTTGCTGTCCTTGAATACTTTGAAGAATGTTCCAAAATATTCCGATCAATTATTAAAGTAAGAATGGAAAGTATTCATGTAATTCTGAAATAAATTCTGAATACAAACGAAAGTAAAAAAAGAACATTAAATTGTAACAAATACGTATGTAAGCACGTAGGGGAATGAATATGAGAATATAATTATTATGCATGATGTATAGTCAAGTGAAACACTCGTGCGATGAATAAACTATCGTACATTATTAATGGATTATTATGAGTGGTGAATGAATTTTGTCATTGATTGTTGAATAGTAAATTTTGAGGAGAACCTGTTGTAATGCCGTATAATATTTATATATCTTTGACATTTACATCAAAATCCCACTGTGTTGACTCGCATTTTATTCTCATATAATTTCATGAGATAAAAACGAGTTAGTCTCTTGGATGGTGCTGATCGCACTCGTAGAAACCAAACTCTATGCAAAATTATGCAATAATTTTACAAGCAAATTATTATTTCAGATGATGTCAATTGAGATGATAATGGTAACACCAAGAGCAGTAATCGATATGAGATGCATGATGATGATGATAAAGAGGAGGAGGAGGAGGCAAGGGAGAAAGGATCGGGACAATTGATAACATCGTAAATGATGATAGTATATATATATATATATAAAAAATATATAGTTTTAGGGAAAATAACCAATTATCAAGAACTCATCGATGAAAATCCACTATCACATATAAGGCTCAATTTATTTTTAATTTTTTGTAAATTGATTTTAATTGGGTTTTTTGCCTGTAATTTTGGATTTTGTCCCTAATATTATTATTATTATATATATATATATATATATATATATATATATATATATATATATATATATATATATATGTGTGTGTGTGTATATATATATATATATGTATGTATATATATATATATATATATATATACATATACATACATACACGCATACACACACATATATAAACCAAACTATAAACCCAAGGACAAAATAACAAATGAACATATATACCAGTACAAATACATATTGATGTTGTTTATATCGATGTACATACTTGTTATATGTGCGTGCCTGTGCGTATATGTATGTGTGTATGTATACAAAAATGAATGATGCTCCTGGCGGGCATGCATATGATAGCCGTTTATTTAGCGGAAACATCCTCAAATTATATTATATAATATATTAGTTGTTTGAATACACGTACTGACTTTTAGTTCAGTGGAGTTTCGGCTGACAATATCAAACTTGTTGAGTTTAAATTAAGATTTAATATCGAAATCGAAAACCAGTTGGCAGCCATGAACGCGTACGTTATTTACTTGCTACTTAATATAATTAAATTTAATAATTAAATGCATATAATTCACACGACCTGCAATTACCGTACAAATTACAATGAAACATTCGTCTACTACTTGAAATAAACGAACGTATCCTAATTACGTTGAAATTCTGAAACAGTACATATTTTAATTACTGTAATAATTTTAATAATTCTAGTTCTGCATATTTGGCATACTGTTCAGTCTCAAATCTCAATTAGAATATGTTGTATCATGTCCAAAAATTTAACATGTAACTTTAGATATTATTTTCTCTGCCAACTAATGTTTCTTTCATGCTTTCTCTTTTATTCCATGTTATGCTTAAAATCGATCAATCAATGTCATGAGTATTTGAAAAAAATATACGACTGATAGATACCTTACTGGCTTTAGTCATTGGAGTTTCCTTTTACATAATTTATACGTAAGGGTTCAGAACGAGACGTATAGATCTTAGTACATGATCGCAGAACCGATTATTAGACTTTCGTAGGGAGATGTATTCACATTTATAGTGAGACATTATATTAATGTTGACAACAGTTAATATTCATGAACAGAGAATACCACTGTAGATTATATGTAAGTAATTTACGTTACTTATATATTCATTTAGTAAAAGCTGTTGGGGAAAAAACCCTCTCAGTGAAATGGTACAGATTAATGATATCTATTTTAATGGAGTCAGCCTCCTCTACTCTCAGTTTCTGGTATAGGAACGCAGAACGTTCAATTATACACATATTATATATATATATATATATATATATATATATATATATATATATATATATATATATATATATATATATATATATATATATATATATATATGCGCGCGCGCGTGTGTATGTGTGTGTGTGTGTGTGTGTGTGTGTGTGTGTGTGTGTGTGTGTATGAAAACTGGAAAATGACGAAAATGGAAGGAAAATACAACGGACAACTTCCAGTACAAGTGCTTTAAGAGACTACTCGTCATCCGGAGGCTGCAAAGACATCGAAATTAGATTGAGACATAGATGCAACAGGAACATACTGATGTATTAATTCTAAATTTTTCACTATCTGAATTCTTAATGATTTTTTGCGACCTGAAATCTTCAATATTGCGTGTGTTTATTGTTTTTAAATATTCAGTCGCGGAATCTTTCTATTTAAAGTAATCATATTATTTGAAGTAGTCACATTTTTCGTTCTAATGCCACTACACGTTGTTTGGTCAATCCACGTATGTCACGTCGTGCTAAGAAAATGTTATTTGTGAATCAATAAATAGATATTTGATGTTTTTATTCCTCCGGCAATGATGTCACTTGTTTCCCTTGTAAATCATGATGCTTGTTTCTTATAGTATTGCTTTGCCATTCTATCCGGCAAGCAAATCAAACAATTTGTACTTCTTCAAATTTGTTCCTTCCCTAAAACTAAGCCCGATTTCTTTAATTCATTAAGGATAAACCAATTATTCACGCAATAGAAGGCTTCCAACACATAGAATGATCATTCCAGGCACCTTAGTAAACAGAAGGTCAACAATAGTGAAATAAATGAAAAACTGACGCAAAATG
Source organism: Octopus bimaculoides (assembly GCF_046866305.1). Taxonomy (NCBI): domain Eukaryota; kingdom Metazoa; phylum Mollusca; class Cephalopoda; order Octopoda; family Octopodidae; genus Octopus; species Octopus bimaculoides. Next base: position 50,451,708 of record NC_142943.1, read on the forward strand.
AAAGCTAATCCTGTATTCTTATCACTGAATTCTCCACCACCTAATATACAAAATTTGGTGCAGCAGGAACTCGCTTGAAAAGTCTGAGTATAAGATTATAATAAAATTAAATAGCATTATACTTTTTGTTTTCTTCTTAATCATCACAATGATTATAGTTATGAATTGCCATAATTATTCCTGAATATAGAGTAAATTGAACATAACTCATTTGAACGCGATTTATAAATTTATTCAATAAAATTTTGTCAGTCTATTGATACAGGCGAGACAATTCTTTGTTGTTTCAATTGAAAGGTTACATTGAAATCCTAATCAAGGCACTATTGTTTAGCTTTTGGCAACAATTTCTTGGATTTCTAAAAATAGTTTGATATTAAGCAGTTCTGATAAGAGCCTTCCCATTCTATATTCCACATGCTCATAAATCACCTGTTGGTGATATTCGATCTAAATACACCATAATACGCTCTGACACGCTTACGGGGATCTATACACACACAATAGTATACGCTATGTCACGCAGGAAACTATACAGGAGAGCTGTCTTTTTTTTAAGAAATTGAAACCCCTATTAAATATCTAATACGACACACTAGAATTAGAAAACTCAAATTTTACATTAGAAATTACTATAAAAACAGAAATTTATATAAAAATAAAGGTGAAGATACGAGCTTCTCTCCAGGATTCAAAAGCCTAACTTCAAACTACTGTACAATTATATCTTGCACTTTCGCAACTCTAGTTACAGATTTTAGGTTTAACTAATTAGATTTCAAACTGGTCAAAGTCGGACCCTGAGAAGAGAATTACTAAATACCCAGCTAATTGAGACAAATGAATTCATAATGGGATCCAGCAACTGGAACAAATGCAAGTTACCTAAATGGGGTTGGCAGAAAAAAAAAAAGGCAGATCAGTGAATTTTTGCTGGTCGAAAACAAGTGGCAAAAGCCGTCGAGAAGCAAATGACGCCACCAGGATGTCAACCAATTACAAGGCTTGACTATAGCCAAACAAAATATGCAATCAGAGCGACCGAAAACAATTGACATTTTAATGTAGCGATTCAACCAAAATACTAGGCTACAGGCGGACGAAACTCAGCGACGTCATCAAGTTTATGAACAGTCAAATGTAGAACCTATAGTTTAAGGTTATATACACAAAGAGATTTAAACCTGAAGCAATTCAAACTCTCACTATCAAAACTTAGTACTGAAGAATTCATTTTCTTGCACTATACCTATAAATGTAAAAACATCGTTTTTGTTTTACTTTCTCTTTTCTTACTCTATTAAAACTTCAAGTTCATTGGCAATGAGTTATATTAATTATTAATATAACTCAATAGATGCTGAACATTCAATCATTTTGCCTTCTTTGCACGCTTATTCTTCCCAAAAGTATATCTGCTCTATGTTTAAACTGTTTGTAAAAAAAACGAACCAAATCTGTTTTTTTTTTCCTTTTCTTTTTGCATATAATTGAGATCATTTATATACATATACACCAGATGTGCCATCAAAACTCTTGATTGGACCATGTCAGGTGGGGGAGAAGAGCCATGCAAGGAACGTGAAAATCACGGTGGTGCACCAGCATGACCGCAGCCACTTGGTTGAAACACATAAATAAATTTAAAAAAAAAAAATGATTTACTCTTGTACTCTTCTTATCAATCTCAAAAGCTGATCGAGTTTTTTTTCTGAGTAAGCTTTTTAAAAGGATCGACGCAAGTAAAAATACTCGCGAGGCAGTATTCCCTGGCGGATTTTCACATTATCTAATCATTCATTTCCGCTTTATATTTCTAATTCCAAGGATTTCATCACTTGCTCTAAAGTTCTAAAAGAAATAAAAATAAGAAAATCGGTTAATGTTCTCATGCAAGCCAAGTATCAGCAAGAAGTCTTGGAGCCAATACTGCGATACATTATCATATGCTTTCTTGCAGTCTTTCCAACTACAGCTACCGTCACCTTTACTTCCCATCAGTTCGTTTTACTTCTTCTTTTCCTTCATCATCATCAACATCATCATCATCATCATCATCATCATCATCATCATCATCATCGTCATCATCATCATCATCATCATCATCATCATCATCATCATCATCATCACCACCATCTTCTTTTTACTACTACTACTACTACTACTACTACTACTACTACTACTACTACTACTACCACCACCACTACCGCTGCTGCGACTATGACTATGGCTACTACTACTACTTTTTTTGTTGTTGTTATTATCATTATTCACATTAGAGCCTTTTTTCATCTTAGGACAATGATTCACGTTGAGTTATGTGTGTACAAATATATATATATATATATATATATATGGAGAGAGAGAGAGAGAGAGAGAGAGAGAGAGAGAGAGGGAGAGAGGGAGAGAGGGAGAGAGAGAAAGGAAGATAGATAGATAGATAGATAGATAGATAGATAGATAGATAGATATGAGTATGTATATATGCGTGTCATTGAATATAAGGTTAAAACATATTCTTTTCTACTCTAAGCACAAGGTTCGAAATTTTGGGGGTAAGGCGCCAGTCGATTAGATCGACTGCATTACACAACGGTACTTAATTTATCAACCCCGGAAAGATGAAAAGCGAAGTCGACCTCAGCGGAAGGGACAAAAATATTAAAACCATATCACTACAGTAATTTAATGTATTAATGCAGTGTATGATACACAAATTTAATGGATGGTCTAGGTTTCAGTTATATGCATTTGCAAACTTCATCCATTTGCCTATACTTAAATTTTACTTTTAAAATTTGAATTGTGATGTATACGAAACATCGGTGTATGTGTGTGCTTCTACGTGTCTGTGCATGTGTGTGCGTGTGTGCGTATTTGTGTACATGTATTATATAGTTTTAATAAAATTGTACATACTTTATATGATTTAAGAAGTTAATGATCACAAATTAACATCTTTCAGATGTGAATTCATTGAAAGAACTAAATAGATTTACATTGACCACGTCGGTAAATAAAAACCTCAAAGAAATGTACCCATGTGGCTGTGTAGTAAGAAGCTTGATCCTCAATCACAACGGTTTGTGGTTTAGTCCTACTGCATGGCATCTCGGAAAAGTATTTCCTGCTATAGACTCGGGCCAACGAAATCCGTGTTAGTGAATTTGCTTGACGGAGACTGAAAGTAGCCCGTCGTAGATACGTGCATATACACCTGTATGTGTGTGTGTGTGTGGGGGGGGGGTCTATGTTCGTTTTTGTCCTCCACAACCGTTTGACAGCCGTTGTTTGTTAGTGTGTTTTTGTCCTGAAACATTGAGGTTCGGTTAAAGCGACTCGATAGAAAACTTTTAAAGGCTAAGTACTGGGGCCGATAAATTCGGCTAAATATTTTTTAACGTGGTACCCCTGTATGGCCGCAGTCTAAAAACAGAGACAAGTAAAAAGGAAATGTACAGCCTATTTTACCTTACATAAACAATTATGAAAATGTATTCATAGATATGCCAACTACATTAGAAACACATATGAGAACATACGTATTTTAAATGTAAATACATTAACTGAAGTTGGAAGCCTACATTTACGTAATATAGCAAGAGGTATGAAGAAAAAGCTTTGATACTTTAAATGAAGATGTGGAAGCAGGTGAAAGTTTGATTTGCAACGTAACTAAGCTGTAGTACCTCTATGAAATGCGTAAAGTATACTGTATATTATTGCATTGCCTTAATGCATGGAACTGGTCTTCACCTCAATTTTTCTTCATCATGCAACACTTATATATATATATATATATATATGCATATCTAAATAAAAAATAGATACTTCATGTATGTATACAAACATACGTACATATATATTTATATATATATATGTGTGTGTATGTGTGTGTGTGTACATATATATATATATATATATATATATATATATATATATATATATATATATATATATATATATATGGCTGTGAATTCAAAAGTTTAATACCATATACATGCATCCATCTGTATGCGAGTATGTGTGTGCGTTAATGTGGAATTGTACGCAGGACATACTTTATTTCATGACTCATCTTTTTCATATACTTAGAGCAAACTATAATTAACATCTATTGAAAAGAGTCTGTGTGTCTTTCTTTTTCACTTAATAAATAGAAAATGAGACCTTGGATTTTATGGAAAATTGTGTATCGCACAATTAGTTTTACAAGTTTCCTTACAAATATACTATGAAGACATGTATAATCATATATACTTTGTATATGTCTGCCTATATTGGCACTTATGTGTGTGTGTTTGTAAAAAATACACACACACACACACACACACATACACACACACACACACACACACACATATATAGTGATAATTATAAATATATGTTCAATATTTAAAATATATATTCTAGTCGGAGTGCTGGCACGATCGTTAACACACCGGATAAAATGATAGGCAGTATTTGGTCTGTCTTCGCATTCTCAGTTCAATTTCCACCGAGGACGAAGTTGTTCTTCAGCCCCTTTCGGGTCATATAAAATAAGTGGCAATTGAACACTAAGGTCGATGTAATCGACTCACACCCTTCCCCGGGAATTGCTGGTATTGACCAAAATTTGAAATCAGTATTTAAAATATATCTTAAGCGGTGAGCTGGCAGAACCGTTCACATACAGGACAAAATGCTTCACGGTATTTTGTCCATCTTTACGTTCTGAATTCAATTTCAGATAAGGGCAACTTTGCCTTCCATCTCTTCGAGGTCGATAAAATAGATATCAGTTCAGCTCTGTGGTCGATGTAATCGGTTTATCCCCTGACCCGGAATTGCTGGCTCTGGGCCAACATTTGAAATCAATATTTAAAATATACATTCTATTTGACGCTTGGGCAGATTCGTTAGCACGTCAGAGAAAATGCATAGCAGCATACATTCCCACTTTACGTTGTGAGTTAAAATACCACCCAGGTCGACTTCACCTAAAAAGAAATCAACCTGGTTCATTACAAATAAATACCAGCTGAACAGCGGAAGTAGAGGCGATCGACTTCCCCACTCCCTCGAAATTAGTGGACCTATGAAAACAGCATTTAATGTGTGTGTGTGTGTGTGGGGGGGGTTTAATAGACACAGTCTGTTCAATTTATATTTTAGAAATTCACATTGAATGACCGAGGAAGTTAATTCTATCCCACTGTGTGACTTTGAGCAACTAGCATTTTCTGGTCGATTCCATTACTCTCTGCTGTTTCTCGTTCAACAAGGAGGGGGGGGGGGGGATCACCTGAACTACGAAATAAATAATCGCATGAATTAACATGTACACAACTGAGCATTCCAGATGTTGATCTCTAAGCTAATTTTTAGGCAGAGCTGGTGTAAAATATGTTTTTGTGAAAGAGCTTTCCGTTTTCAATTACGTACAACCTATATGTAGCGATTTTTACAGATGATTTGACAGTGAAGATGCAACTTGCTGTCCTTCAGGGAAATCTATCGGAGCGAACTTAAGAGTAATGTTTAAAGTCATTTATTGCTCTAATAGATTCCGGGGTATCGAAAGTTATATCGGGGAAGGAGTGGTGAGATCTGAGTTTAATTATGCGCCTAATCAGTTTCTCTGTATTGTGCTCTCAGAACACTTGGCAATATTTGTTTTGCGTCTTCCTTGCTATATCTATTGGCATTATTATGGAGAAAACTATTTATCATGAACTACTGGGCCGATGGGAGAATCCGCAGACCCAATTTCGTTGGTAAATGATTACAACAATTTTGGTTTGTGTCCCATTTTCTCAGTAGCGCAATCCTCCTCTGCAAATTTTTATTTAAGCTTACATACATACATACATAGATAGATACATACATACATACATACATAAATATATATATATATATACATACATACATAAATAAATAAATAAATAAATATATATATATATATATATATATATATATATATATATATATATATATATATGTATGTATATATATATATATATATATATATATATATATATATATATATATATATATATATATATATATATATATATGTATATATATATATATATATATATATATATATATATATATATATACAATCAACGACTACTGGAAAGGTTGCAAGGCGCAACGAAATATGTAATTAACTAAATGAGTGGAAATTGAACCGGTGAGTGTGTTAAATAATAAGACATTAAAATAGAATGATTCTCCCGAGATACAATGATATGTACATTGAAACAAACACATACACACACACACACACACACACACACACATATATATATATATATATATATATATATATATATATATATATATATAGAGAGAGAGAGAGAGAGAGAGAGAGAGAGAGAGAGAGAAAGAGAGAGACGTGCACATTTTTGTTGTTGATGTAATCTGTATCGACACTTAAAATTATATATAGTTGTTGTTGGCCAGGTGAAGATCATTTGCCCCCCTTCTGATCCATTTTCTAAATTTGAAGGATACATCAAGACTCTTTAAAGTTAGTGAAAATGTGTATATGAGGGCATACAAGAATGAAAAGCAGAGTTTGGAAGAGTGTGTATTTACCGAATGTATAGGTAAAATGATGTATTGGTTAAAAAGTAGAATAGCACACAAAAAAGACACAGGAAACAACTGAAAAAAAAAATCGTGAATATCGAACCAAAGAAGTTGGAGGAACCGATGGAATGGTTGTACGATACATTCGAAGCACAAACACCCCTGCAGTTGATTGAAACCAAGCGTAAAGAGAGGGGAAAATAAAACATTCATAGTTTCTAAAAATAGATGCTAAGAGCCAAAAATATTAAATTTTCAGAAAACAAAACAAACAACTGAAAAAAGCGAGGTTAGGGGTGAACAAATAAAAGATTACTGCGAAATAGAATGACACTTTGTAAGAAAACATAGAAGAGGAGAATTAATGCAATGCAGTACATCGGATATTCAACAGACGAATTTTATAGCAAATTCTAAGGATTTCAATGGCTGGCCAGGTTCTTTTATTTCTCTTGAACTACATAGACGATCTTCGAGACAGGAAGTGTCTAGAGATAGAACGAAACGTTACACAGAATATGAAAGAGAAGATAGAAGCTGGACGAACTTTTCTCACTTTCAAATGGTTTGATATGTATCATAATAAAATTTATTAGGGAATTTTTTTAAGTACTGCACACACACGCAAACGCACGCACACACACACAAGCAAACACACAAACACACATGCACATACTCAAAAAAATAGCGACACGTTTATATCTTTACATACACACACACATATATATATATAGATACGCATATCTTATGTAAATATATGTATATATATATATATATATATATATATATATATATATATATATACATATATATATATATATATATATATATATATATAGGTAAGTGGTAGGTTTGCCTCGATCCTTCAGGGGTAGTCTGAAGCATCCAAGCAACCAGGGGATGTTTAAATCCGGAGGCACTCCTGGGGATCACCTGTATATATACATATACATGAACATATATATAATTATAATTGTAATTATATTTTTATAATTGTATACTGAAAAATTAATTTTACCGATACGGTCATTTTTATACACTAGGCCAATGATATAACTTATAAGTATATATATATATATATATAAATCTTATATATATGAATGTGTGTGTGTATATATATATATATATATCCACTCATTTACAAATATGAATGGAAAATATATTATACGGCAACCTTGGTATACTCAGAAGACTGTACCTATGTTCGACCATGTATGTGTCTGTCAATATGACTAATTAGTTAGCTTCATTAGGTAAGAATTGTTAAAATTCTGACAGTTGTAATTTCTATAGAAGAAAAGTCAATCTTTCTAAATAAAGTTGTATTACATATATGAAAATTATATATCTCTGCAAACTATTATAAATGTCAAACAATAAGAAAGGATGCGTGTGTACATGTACGTGTGTGCTCGTTCTATTTGCATGTATCAGATGTGTAAGTATTTGGAAATGCTCAGTGTTTATATATTTCCCTTTTCGTATGCACATGATGCTAATTGCGAACAAGTTATTTTGAATTTATGTTGCAATATTGAACGAAGTGTATTTCAACTTTCAAAATGGCATTTATAATTGGACTAAAATTAGGAAGATACATATCGAAGCAATGTATATATTTCATTTGCAGGATTCAATGGTGACAGTTCGACATTTATTTTATCTTTTACTTGATTTAGTCATTCCACAGTGGCCATGATGAGGCATAGCCTTAAAACTATTCTTGTAGTCGAATCTACACCAGGACTTATTTTTCTACACCGGCACTTATTCAGTTGCCCTGTTTTACCGGGGACGAAATCACACTAACACCAGTTGTCATACATAGAGATCTATCTTTCTCTAAATGCGTGTGTTTGTGTGCTTGTGCTTGAGTGTCTTTGAGTGACGGACTTCTTTCAGTTTTTTTTCTAGTAAGTGCGCTCACAAGGCTTTGGTCGGCCTGATGCTATAAGAGAAGACACCAGGCCAAGACGTCACGCACTGGGACTGAACTTGGAACTGTGGCTGGAAAGCAAGCTCCTTACCACGCAGCCTACATGTGCTTCTGCGATATCTATTCACATATATATACATGCATATATATATGTAGTTACCTTTATGTTTTTTTTTAAAAGCAAAGATGTGTGTATGTATATATATATATATATATATATATATATATATATATATATATATATATACTTTTGTGTGTGTATGTATGTATATATGTATAGATGTATGTAAACATATATATATATATATATATATATATATATATATATGTATATATATATATGTATATATATATATATATATATATATATATATATATATATATATATATATATATATATATGTGTGTGTGTGTGTGTGTGTGTGTGTGTGTGTGTGTGTGTGTGTGTGTGTGTGTGTGTGTGTGTGTGTGTGTGTGTATAAAGAATAGATTTCAGTGACAACGCTGGAAATTAGAACGTTTCGTAAACAATCGCGTCTATGTAAACAATGTGATCGAAGAGACAAAACAAGTGTAGTCGTTATATATGCATATTTCAGAATTTATTCCTCGTTCATCAACACCACACTAAATCCGTCACATATTCCCAAATACGTTGCTTAAATATCTACTAGTTTTAGCAATGCAACACAACTCGATAGACTCCTTTACATATTAAACGAATTCCTGCCAAATAATACTTCTATATACCTTGGTGGCAAGGACGCAGGGCTTCGGGTCTTTATTTTGTATTTGTTTCTCTATGTATGCGTGTCTTTTCGGCATACTTCCGCGTAAATACATCAGGCATTTTATTTGTAAGTATATGTCTATTTTTTTTTTCAAAGGTGTGTGTTTTCGTGTTTCTGCTTGTTTTACTCTGCTTACTATGTATAAAAAATGTATAATTTTAACTCTGTGTGTTGATTAGCATATGTGGATATGTCTGATTCTATATGCTTGTCTGTTAGCATCAGTAGATGTATGTATATATTTATAACTATGCAAATATTTATGTATATTTGTGTATATACGCGATTAGACAACGACATGTATGAGTCGCTCATAAATTTGTAAAAGTTTTGCGCATGTTAATTTTCAGGTCATGAATCCAATTAAAATTAATCAGAAAACTAATATAAAAATTATAATTCGATTAAATATTTTACTCAGTGGCGTTTCGTGAACTTCCATATCGATATGACTTCAAAGGTCAAATAATTTCAAAAGTCTTTTACATCAAATGTCAGATGTAATTGAGATGGAAATTCAGAGACTTCATAAACATTAAAGAAAATTATTTTAAGTGTATAATATTTTCATTATTATTATTATTATTATTATTATTATTATTATTATTATTATTATTATTATTATTATTATTATTATTATTATTATTATTATTATTATTATTATTATTATTATTATTTTATGTTTGACTTTTGTTTTGCATTTGTACAAGTTGGATCCAAGTCTCACCCAGAGACCTCAAGAGACAACAAGTTAGAAGTTCATGTAGGTGTTATGCCTAAGGTACCATATATTTGGATTTGTACAGTTTTGTTCAAGTGAATGTTTAAGAAACCATAAGAAAATTATATGTTTGCTTTAAAATTTGAGATCACATAGACAGTATTTTACGTAGAATATGGGCAGTTCCCATGAGCACTATCTTTTGAACTTCAGCCATTTTGGGGTTTCCTGGAATCTGATCTAGGTAGTAATCAGCCCGTTTCGCTGTCATTCCCAGGGCACCTATGACAATAGGTATTGTTTTCGTCTTCAGATTCCACATTTTGCTAATTTCTATTTCAAGATCTTTATATTTGCTCAGTTTTTGGTAGGTCTTGACAGATACGTTTATATCGATTGGGACAGTCATATCAATGAGGAGGCATGATTTTTGTCTGAAGTCTTTCAGTATGATGTCTGGCCTATTTGCGTCTATCTTTCTGTCAGTTTGAATGCTGAAGTTCCAGAGGAGTGCAATATTATTATTATTATTATTATTATTATTATTATTATTATTATTATTATTATTATTATTATTATTATTATTATCATTATTATTATTATTATTATTATTAGGAGAGCTGGCTGGAGGGAATGCTTAGCGGTATTTCACCCGTTGCTCCGATCTGATTTCAAACTCCACCGAGGTCGACTGTTCCTTTTTAGCATTTCGAGTTCGAGAAAATAAGTACCATTCGAAGACTAGGGTCAATGTAATCGATTCTTCCCCTTCCCCAGAATTGCAATATTTGAAGTCATTATTATTATTATTGACATTATTATACTTCTGACAGTTTACATGGAGATCAGCTATGATTGAGCAGATATGTGATTAAAATCATTTAAACTTTTAACCATTCTTTATATTACATTTTTTGGGACCACATTATCCAGTTAGTCGATCCACCTTCAAAGAAAGTAGAACATGGTTCGATGGAATGTACATAGCTTAACCGCGCCACATTTGATCATTTAGCAAAAAAAAGGAAAAAATATGTACTTCATATTTTCTACGACTGTGTTGAAATGATGACAATTATCATGCGATACCTTATATCCAATAACATTGTAAGAATACAGCCACTTGAAGAATCTTTATTTTATTTTTACAGATGATACGTAGCATCTATATGTGACACGTGACCCCTATAGCTCTTATAAGCTTTGCATTAATACCTTTTGGGCAAATGTGAATCAAGATAAGAGTCCGCTTCAGCAATAGTAACATTGAACAGCCATATTGATGTAGTGGTTAACTTAACCTGTTTGTATAGTTACTACTCTATTCTCTTATTGTACAGTTAGCTACATTGTTTGTTGCAAATCCGTGACCGATCGTCGCTTTGTTTTCTATATATTGCTAGCTGGTATAAAATTGCATATTTTCTAACAGGTCACTGCTTCTTCAATATTTTCATGGAATTTATTTGAAAATGAAAGCACATTTCAATCGTGTAGAATATAAACGTAGTGTTCTTAAACATATAATTCCTTTCTTATATTATCTACTGTTGGACTATGGCGGCTGAAGACCTGTGAAGCAGCCTGGCGTATAGTAATTTAAATTATTTGCTTGATTGGAGACAAACGATCAATATGATATGGTGTATTTCTGGCAGGTAGTCTATTTATGTAGTCCATTAGGGCGTACATTTTTGTTCAAGTCGCAATCTTATGTATTCAAAAGGGCTCCAATTACGCATTGTTGTAGAGTTTGCTTGTGAACAGAGCGTAAGCATATAAAATTCTAATTGCTTCTTTACATGCCGTCACTGCATTTGACACAGTCCTTAAATCAAGAGGGTAAAGATAACATATACGACACTTTCCGTGGCCTGTGAGACTGGTGCACTATTTTATGTTAATAATCAGTGCAGCGAATTTACTCTAGAGTCAAAGCACATAAACATTCCTTCCTGCAGTTTTAGCCAGCGGTCCCGTCTACCCAATTTCAATTGCAAAGCATTGACAGCACTGGTTTTATGAAGAAATTATTCGCACAAAGTGGTGTCCAATGGGATGCATAGTGACTTATCTATACCATTTCACATTAAATATTAGAATAATTCCATTAGATATGTAATAATACCATTCGAAGGCGAATAACTCTATTCAAAATGGAAGAGCTACATTTAAAAGGGAATAATTCCATTCCAAATGAGAATAAAATACTACAGTAGTTACCGCTTTAATTATTTATATATCACTAATAATAAACACATTTTTGCGTTATATCGGTCCATTCATTGTCAATTTATTCACTAAGTTTATTTATTATTTATTTCCGAAGACCACATTGCAGGGCATGGTATAGTTACTAATTGAAATCCTTAAGATCAAGCGTGATCGTAGCGCTATGCTCTTTCTTATGAATAAATCCTAATTCCGAATGAACTAAAGAAAGCAACTTTAGCTTCATTTCAATGCTGAATATCGTAATTAATACTCATTAGTGTTAGATATTTATTCTAAATCTGCGAATTTGAAACGCGTCTTTTTAACAGAGAAAAGGCAATTTAATGACATGAGTGATTATTTTTTAATTTTTTATAATCGGTAAATCGTGGCGAAGAAAATCAATATCAGCAAACATAAATAATATCATCGCTCCTCATCGTAGTCTTGGGTATTTTGCTTCCACCTTAATGAAAATATATATCTGTATTTGTAGGAAACACATTATTCTCGATGTTGGAACAAGCACTACATTATTATCATGCTAAAGAAAATAGACATGCAGTGAAGAAATATAATTCGATCTCTCGTACGAACGAGTTTAGGCCCACTGTTAAAAATGTTTGTGGTTATAACATTTGTGCAGACACAGGCGTGTCTATTCCCCAAACACATGGTCTCAGGTTCAGTCCCACTGCATGGTATCTTGGGCAAATGTCTTCAGCAATAGTTTCGGGATGACCAAAGCCTTGTTAGTGGATTTGGTAGACTGAACTGAAAAAAGCCTGTCGTATATATATGTGTGTGTGTGTGTGTGTGTGTGTGTGTGTGTGTGTGAGAGAGAGAGAGAGAGAGAGATATGCATGTCTATGGTGTGCTCAACCACTTGCACGTTAATTTTGTCTGCATCTGGTAATGAAAAGTGAAAGTGACATCCAATATTTGCTGCAGATATATGTCTTTGATTTAACAATGTGTCTATGTATCTATGTGTCTACTTTTCTTTCGATGTACATATGAGTTCTACTCTGAAAATATTGATGAACATTTAAAAACACAAAACGTACGCCATCTTCCCTTCATTCATCACTCACCTTCTCTCTCACTCTCTTTTTCTTTCTCTCTCAATTCCTCTCTGTCCCTCCTCTCTCCCTTTTATTTTAACATTGTATGTATGTATCTATGCAGGTATGTTTCTACATTTCTTTCGATGTATGCATCAGTCTCCTATGACAATATTGATAAATATTTCTTTCTCTCTCACTTCCCTTCTGTGTTTCCTCTCTCCCGCTTTGCCACTCACTTCAACTATACCTCCTCTAATTAATACCTTTTATTTCTCTTTTTTCTTTGAACCGCTCTCTTTAACTTCATCTCTTCCTTTGAAGTAATGTGACACTCACCACAAATAAGTACCTAAAAAAGAACAAAGTTAGCATATCAATATTTAGGATCTTTCACTGCCATTAACTGAAAATAAGTTTTATTTATATAATTTTATATAGATTTATATATATATATATATATTCATAAAATCTAAAATAAGGTTTTCTTCTTGTCATACTACGAAGAAATATTCACTAGTAAAGTGCTATCAACCACTTCATCATTTTATAACAATGCAAAGGAATGATGCATTGTAGCTATAAAATAAAACAACAAAAAAACTTATTGTTGTATTAAACAATAATTTTGAATATTTCTTTCCCATTTATTTTATATTAATATTAATAGTTTCAAGAGCGTCAACAACTACTTGAACACTATGGAATACATAACAAAATGTTTTATATTAACATTAACAGTACGATCTTCAACAAAGCTGACGTTAAAATATGAAAAATTACGTGTATGTCATGTTTTTATGAAGCATTATATCCCATTAGATGAAGGCGGTGGTCTGGTAGAAACGTGAGCACGCCGGGCGAAATGCTTAGCGATATTTGGTCTGTCTTTACGTTCTGAGTTCAAATTCCAACAAGGTCGACTTTGCATTTCATCCCTTCGGTGTCGATAAATTAAGTACCTGTTACGCACTGGGTCGATGTAATCGACTTAACCCGTTTGTCTGTCCTTGTTTGTCTCCTGTATGTTTAGCCCCTTGTGGGCAATAAATAATTAAGAAACGCTAGCACGCTGAAGGAAATGCTTAGCGGTATTTCGTCTGTCTTCAAGTTCTGAGTTCAAATTCCGCCGATGTCGACTCTGCCTTTCATCCTTTTGGGGTTGATAAATTAAGTACCAGTTGTGTACTGGGATTGATGTAATCGACTGGCCCCATCACCCAAAAATTCAGGCCTCGTGCCTAGAGTAGAACCGAATATTCCCACCTGTTATTCAAGAGTACTGTCTCTCGAAATAGATTAGAAAAGATATCCTTAGACAGTAAATTGTTTTATGAGGGAATTTGACCACAACGTATAGTAAGTTACAGAAACTACTGAAATTCCCTTTCATTGGGAAACTAGTTGGCACTGAGAAACTAATTGGGTCGATAAATTAAGTATCAGTTGCGAACTGGGGTCGATCTAATCGAAAGACGCCCTCCACACATATTTCGGGCCTTTTGCCTAGAGTACAAAAGAATATCCAACGCAAAATAACTTAACTTTCAATTAGCTTCTCAGCGCATGCAAACAAATTATATTTAAGAGGCAAGTAGGCAAGTAATAGGACAAATAAAAATTGTCTTTTCTTAAGTGAAAATAAAATTCTTGGAAACTCTCGCTGTTTTACGTGCAACTAACTGTGCCAGCTCGCTGCCTTCTTAGCGACAATATGTTGAGAAGGAATAAGCAGAGATTTCTAAACAAAAATGTATATGAAACTACAATTGATGAGTTATGAAAAATTATAAGAGTATGTTATTTCTGTCAATCCTGGCGAAATATGCACTTATATCAAATGTTCTCATACTTCTTCACTACAGTCGAATCAAGCAAACCAATAATCACGAAAATTTTTGAACTGTTTATTGTGTGTTATATTATCTAAATTTTATTGCCATTTCTCGCATGGTTAGGGATCGCTTATGTGCTTGCTCGTTAGTTAGTATCAAATCCGAAACCATGGAGCTATACTTAGAAAAATAGGTTATAATTTGAACTTCACTGATTAGGAACTTATTTAATACCACAAATTATTTCATACAAATACACAGGACACCAGATTTAAGTGGTACGATATCTTGTGTGATTAACAGGGAATGTCTTGCCTCATAGAACTACTTGACAATGAAAATTCTGGCTAAATATATCAGCACACAGCGTGAAGAAATATTTATTTACTGGTTGTCGTTTACTTGGTGCATTAATGTTTTAGCTACTCCACTACTGTTAAGAAATTCATAAACACTTATTCAATTGCTTTTACTGATCGGAGTAAGTACGCATTAACTGGCGCTCAAACTTTTAAAGTTACACTTTGAACTTGACCCAAATTGCAAAACCGATTTCTTAGTGGATGTTTTACAATACTTTTTTCATAACAATCAGTAACAGATGAAACATTGATATGAATTACAGATTAATAGAATTTGAGATCATCAATTCAATTTTGATTTTAAAAATAAGTACTTTGCCTAATTTTTTTGACTAAAACTTTAATATATGAATTTCACTATTAAAGTTGACATCTGTCTGAGGCTATTTCATGTACCAATTATATTCTGATAGAATATGATGAGGTTAGTTCCATTGTTGTAATATTCATTTTTTTCCGTACCTGTTTATTCATTCGCTACAAAATTCATATTTAATACTTTTTCACATTCTTTTCTTCGTTAATACTTTAAATAATGAATAAAACACAAACGAAGATCCCATTTTCCTTGCCCAAAGTGTTAAGGTTATTCCTATTTCTAAGTGCCTTATCATCTGACTCATTCATATTCATTGTATTTAATATCTTATGTCTCCCTTGGCTTCAACCATCAGCAATGTATTTAAATTCAATCAACAATTTCTAACGAAAACCGTGGTTCCAAAAGGTTTTTCAGTTCCAGATACATTTCTCTATTTTAATATATTGCTACGTAATAATGTTCCTGCAGCTGTCATTAGCAGAAGAGACGTTATCATTTATGTTTCTTTTATTGCAGTAAAGGAATTGTAATTAGATGAATGATCAGACAACGCAAAAATATACGGTAAAAGTATATGATTATATAAAGAATTATTTATTCAGAGAAGAAAATGCGGTGTAACCATTATATATACAGAGTATGATTAGGACTTTTTATTATTTTTTAAAAAGTGAATATATATTTATTGCTAGAAGATTATTGTTATTGCTCAGATCCTTTGCCAATATTAGTATTAATGTGGATATGATTATTTCGTGTGACAAAAGTATTTGTAAATCATCATTCGGATGAAACTTTAAGCAATAACAATTCTGACGATGAATGCATTTGGTGGCTGAGTAAGAAACAAGCCTAACGGAAAATCCCTTATAGCTTCAGGGAACTGAAGAAAACTCTCATCTCACGGTCTCCAATTTCTCCCTCTTAGCACCACATTCTCAGTCAATAAGAGTTAACTCAAATGCGATGACGCTCACAACAATTTTCCGCAAGCACATTTTTCTTCAATCTTATTTAAAGAAATGATTTGAAGTATTTTTAAAAGCATATTGACTATTGTAATGAACATACAACAGTTCATAGACAATGAACTATTGCCTCACCTACTGTGATTTCTATCTACAAACATCGTAGTCTAGTAGACTATCTTACTCCCGATTAGTCTTCCACTCTAGAGCATTTCGGAAACACAGTATTGCATACATATGTTCATTAAAAAACCAATAATCTTACCTTCCTTTTATTTATTTCTTACTTATCTTTATAGATTATCTTTTATATGTTTACGATCATTTTGTTATGACTGTTTAATATAATGAAGACTGTAGTTAGCTCCATTCGCTTGTCGATATGCATGTACCTGATGTGTCCCAGACTGCACAGGTCAATGCAACACATTAGGATGCACAACATCCTACTAATAGAGGACAGTCATACTGAATAAAGACTAATGCCAAACCCATATTCTGTTTCATCCATCGATTATTATTACACACACATACTCACACAGACACAGAAAAAGGCACACACATACACATACACACACACACACACACACACATATATATATATATATATATAAATATATATTTATATATATATATATATATATAGAGAGAGAGAGAGTTAGAGAGATAGATAGATAGATAGATAGATAGTTAGATAGATAGATGAATAAATAAATATATATATATGTATATATATATATATATATATATATATATATATATATATATATATATATATATATATATATATATATATATATATATATATATATAGACAGATAGATAGATATATAGATAGATAGATAGATAGATAGATAGATAGATAGATAGATAGATAGATAGATAGATAGATATGGACACATGCTTGTATATATCTATATATAGAAATATACATATTAATTAGTAAGATTGATATAATGAATGTAGTAAACGTGGCGTGAGGAGAGTAAGTCCAACCTTGTGTACAATCCTGTAAAGTTGAAAGGTGAAAGAGCTGCAAATGATACAGAACCCAGGACGACAGGTGAAAAAGAAGATAATAGTAGTTTGTTGAATATCAACTTACGTACATCAAAACACATTCATCTCTCGCATCAAATGTAAAAGCTGAATTAAGTAAAGCCACGAATTCTAGTACATAACCTTTACGCTAACCGTATATATGTATATGCATATACATATATACGACGGGATTCTTCCAGTTTCCGTCTACCGAATCCACTCACAAGGCTTTGGTTGGACCAAGGCTATAGTATAAGACACTCTCCCAAAGTGTCACGCAGTGGGACTGAACCTGGAACCATGTGGCTGGTGAGCAAGCTACTCACCACACAGCCACTCCTGCGCCTACTGATATATATATATATATATATATATATATATATATATATATATATATATGTGTGTGTGTGTGTGTGTGTGTGTGTGTGTGTGTGTGTGTGTGTTTGTGTGTGTGTGTGTGTGTGTGTGTGTGTGTGTGTGTCTGTGTCTGTGTGTGTGTGTGTGTGTAAAGGGTAGAACATATATTATTCAATTTGTTCATTTACATCCAGTGGGAAATATAAAGGAACCAAAGTATTATTTTTTTTCCTTGCTGAATATATATTAAATTTTAGTTGCAGAGGATAGTATGGATTCCAAATATTGCTATATCTAATGGATTGAATGTAGCTTTCCCCATGGATAAAGCCTTTGATCTGTAGATGCTGTGCTACACTCATATGTATTTTTTCAAATAAAACGGTTGTTTGATACCGATATCTGAAAAAAACAAAAAGAATACAAAACAGCATTTGCTAAATGGAGATCGTTACACGGCAAAAAGCGTTAATCCTGGAAACTGCGTGATATAATTTTTCTCCATAAATTAATAGAATGAATGTTTTCTATGCTATAGGCTGAATAAGAAAAAAAGCAAGTATATAAAGGTAGATATTATCAAAAAATAGATAAATATTTAAATATATAAATAAAAGCTATACATTAGTATATAGCATGTTTTTTTAGAAGCCTCTGAAGTCCCATAAGAATATATGGCTTGCGTTAGATATAATACAATATTGTCATGCTAAAGTCAATTCATTTTGTCCTCCGATAGTGAATTCTATGTGCATCTGTAGGACGCCCAAAAGCATTTTAAAGTACTTTTATGGTGGGTTGCTATGAGAAACACATTGACTAAAATTACATGGCATTCTACATTCGTTCGAATCTTTTTAATTGTATAAATGATTCACTGTCATGAATTTAAAATATATATGCCATTTTGTTGTTTTTACACTCTGCCCTATCTGCCTATTCTTTGGTGAAGCAAGACCCGCGAAGCTGACTCCTCTCCTGCTATCTCATTCAAATAACACTAACAAATTCGCTACGCATACACCCGTAATTCATTAAAAGCCTACTCTCAATCTCCTCTTTCAGGACACTATATCCCAAACCTTGCCCAACACAGAGTCAATCGTTCTGAAGAAAAGAGAAACGCAGAGAAATCCAATCATTTGTTCACAGAACTGCTTCTTCCTAGGTAGAAGAGTTTTAAAACTGTCTGTCTTTCCCAGTAGATGATACGCTGCATTGAGACGATTTTCTTTATGTAGATTCGTTGCATTGCTTCGAGTTCCGACGTTAAATTTATATTGTGTTATGACCATAGTTGGGAGCAGTAGTCCAAGTGGCTGAGGACGTTTGCCCTCTAAAGGGCCATCTTTGTCTCCTTTTCTCTCGTTTTGAAAGTTCAGAGGATCCATCCAGCTAGCTGTCCGCATTTTATAATCAAATTGGTAATATGTACCTGGAAAGATGCATCCTTGCTCATGTCACTGCTGAGGTCGTTCACTGATTTTTATTCAGGGATTGCAATCCCTCATGGGTCAGTTTATACTGTCTGAATGTTGTTCAGCTTTGTGTGCTTCCAGCACACATAGATACTTTTGCTCTTTTACTTGTTTTAGTCATTTCACTGCGGCCATGCTGGTGTATGTGGTTATGGGATGTATTTTGCAACGATATAATTACTAAGAACTCATGTTTATATTATTGATTATTCTTGCTTTGTGTGATCTGAAGAGAAAGTATTGCAAAGTAAGAATGATTTTAGCGATATCGGTGTATATTCCTTGTGCGTGCTTTATCCATAATAGAAATCATTTCACACGGAGAGAAGTTTCTAAAATTAAAATAAAATAATTAAATATCTCCTTTAATAATTATTCCATATTTATTCACTTTAAACGTGGCCTTTTATTCTGTAATCAGAAGTTATATAAATACACACACACACACACACACATATATATATATATATATATATATATATGTATATATATATACATATATATATATATACATATACACATACATACATACACATATATGTTATGTGTATATTAATACACGCACACACACATATATATATACATGCATTTATATATATGTATATCAATCTACCTATATAGACATACATACGTACACACACCTATAAATGTATACATCTTTATAAACCTATATACACACGAGCAGGTATATGGATATATATTATATTATATTTATTATATTATATTTATTATATTATATTTATTATATTACATCATGTATATATATATATATATATATATATATATATATATATATATATATATACAAACGCGTGTAATATACATTCTGTTTTCGAAAACTAACAGTATAGTAACAAAAATCTAATTATCCTGAAGGAGATTCACAGCTAAGTATCATCTTAATATCAAATATTATATTAATATCAGATACACGTGTTGAAGCTTTGCTTGTTTCGGTAGAAAAACAATTTACTTCAAAATATTGACGGAATAATAATTCCAGTTGTGAAATTTATTTTGCATAACTATCACAAAATTTCGTTTCTTTAAATGTAAATCAACATCAGTATATGGAAATGTCAGTTGGATTTCATTAATAGGCGTTAAGTTGATTAGATGAGGATGGGAGGGGAAATGCATCCATGTTGAGTCTGTGTGACGTAGTATATATGCATTGCGTGAAAATGTTTCTTTCCGAAATAATTGGTGCTATAGTTTTTTTGAAGTATCTTATTTTCATTGAATATTCAATTTGAGAATTTAATCTAGATATATTTTGAATTAATTCCGATAAAGAAGCAGCTCACACGAACTGCCGCACGTACATTACAATCCATGTTATTTCGAACTGATGTCATACATTCATGCTTATCCATTGCCACACTCTTAATCTGTTTGAAACTTTTGTATTACATAGAGTAATCTCGCTTTAAAGTATATATTTACAATAATATATATGTATACCCATTTGTTTTCACGATATCAACGTGTATTTGTGTATGCGTGTGTCTACGTGTGTGTGTATGTGTGCGCGCGAGAGAGATAGAGGTTGTGTGATACAGGTACTGAGAAAGCGGATGACATATTTCGTTGTATGTATATATGTTATGTATGTGTTTACGCATTATTGCAGAAAATACTGTAAAGATAATTTAAGACAGTATTATTACAGTATTACTTTGTCAATATATGTTTACCATTGTCCCACTAGTTTACACACACACACAGACACACATACACTGACACACACACACACAGACACATGCACACACATATATATAATAAAGAAATGTATATTCCTATGAATATATTCATCTATGCTTTATTATTCACGGACAGTAAATATCGTTTATCACAGGATATTATTCTCTTATTAATCTCAAAATACGTGCGTACAAAATTGTCCCAGTTGTTTACACTTTAAACGTTTCCACTTTTATCTAATATTCATTTTCATAAACATGTCAACATCGATTAAGCATTATCTTTTACAACATTCATTATCTTTTAACTTTGATATTTAGGTTTATAATATTTGTTTTATAATGGGGATATACACAGGAAATCATGTCGAAAACAGTATTTGTATATTCTGAGCTCGCATAAATTTAGTGTATATATAAATATAAGGACATTCTTGTATTTTCAAAATTAATATTTAATATTTCTCTAGCCACAGAAGTGCGTGCATGAATGTTGCTCACGATTACGTAAATCTTATCTGCAATGAACACTCATAAACATATCGATATATATTTGGAAATTCTGTATTTACATCGATAGATACATATTGCATGATATTTTTCTTCAACATATACGCACACACAGAGGTACGCACCTACACATACACATTCACACACGTGTATATATATATATATATATATATATATATATATATATATATATATATATATATATATATATATATATATATATATATATATATTTGTGTGTGTATATATACAGGTATAAGTTAGAGGTGTTTACAAACTCTAAGGGATAGATATATCCAAAGGCACCCCTATACCTCGGTAGGTATAGTCCTTGGTAAAAGGTATACGGCATAAGGTAATTTAGCGGGTAGACTATAGTTTAATTTATATACAGGATAAGAAAATGGAGGAAAAATAACAAAAAGAAGGGTGTCTTTTTCACTTAATTAAATAATGGCTTCCTA
>NC_142943.1:50476552-50489052 GCF_046866305.1 Octopus bimaculoides
CATGCACAAATATATATATATTTCTAACAAAACTGTCCGATGAACGGGAACGTGAAACTCAGAGTAACGGTTTTTTTAATATATATATATATATATATATATATATATATATATATATATATATATATATATATATATATACAACCTAAATTAGGCAGCGGTTTAGCAATTTAACACCAAGAAGGAACGTTATAATTGTCATTACATTTTGACAGAGTGTGTTTGAATACCTACAATGGACAGCTCTCAGAAATTAAAAATAAAAATAAAATGGATTAGCTATCGCTGGATATTTTACTTGTCCGAATCTCAAAGGGATGTTTTCGTCCAGCTCTGTAAGCATCTGTATTCTAAATTACCCGAACATTTCGTACTTTTTCGTATTTTAGTTTAGTTAACATATCCATTGTTGGACAAAACGTCAACTATTCAGGAATGTCCTTCATAGTACACATAAAATTAATGTTACTGAAGGAGAAACGTTATCTGTGTCTATTTCAGGTGTGTTTCGCAATCTCTAACAAGGTGTGCTAATAAAGCACACACATCCAACATGACTTGCCTTTAAAATAGGAAGCGAATATAATACACAACTTGGAATTATGATCTAGTTCTATATATCCATGTAATGTTTTTTTTGTGATTGCTTTGAAGCAATATACCGCAGATTGAAGTAAAAGATAATGATTACAAAAGTAAAAGGAAACATCTGATAAAAGAAAATGTATATGAAAATTACGTCATTTTTAGATACTTATTCCCGAGGAAATATATTTTGTACATATTATTGCAGGTGGTAAGAGGAAAATAAGCCGATAATGTAATAGCATAAAGATGAGTTCCTGCATCTATTGGTAAATATACTTTTGAAATGAATGCACATTCATGTAGGAAGATACGGGAGACAAATCTTGGGAATAAAAACAGTAAAATGATTTTATGACTAAAGATCAAGTCATACAATCATACCTACATACACTCACATACATATATGCACACATACATATACTTGTGTGTCTGTGTGCCAATATATTTACTCTTCTATGCATTTATGTAGGTGCGCATATATACAAATTTAATTTAGCAACCAACTTCTATAATTTCTCCATTCAGATTCGATTTTTAATTAATAAATCTTTATACGAAACTTAATAAGTAACTAGATATTATTAATGACATATCGATTGAAAAGTACATAAATTGACCCATCAATTTTTCTGCATTATATATGAATAAATGTGTGTAATCTTCGCCGAAATAATGTAAACAATCCGAGAGATGAGAAGATATTTCCTTTCATTTATGTTACTAATGTTCTGAGTAAGCATTATTTTCATCAATGGCTTCTTTTTTTCGCTTACTTTATTTGTACTTTAGCTAAAATGAAATATTGATTTGACAACGCAATTTATTATCTATAAATTTTGTGTAAATATTTGCTTATTTGAATACAACATACGCATTCAGCCACTCTCCTCATCAGTTTGGCTAATAAATGTATTTTGCATTGAAAGGAACAGATTTCAAAATTTCATGCTCGATGGAAGCCAAAGCAGCGATGAGACAAAATCATATTCAGGAATTAAGCAGGTTCGCGCAGCAACCGTACAGTTTATATATCAAATATCATCCATGATTCCAATGAAGTTTCTAATCTATAACCCTGGTTCTTCAGTTACTTATGGATACGTATTTGATTTTCAAACCGTATTATATAGCTTTAATACATCCAATATTATTCATTCTCATAATTATTAATGGAACCTACATATCTTTAAGAGGTTCAAACCTCAGGGGACAGCAATGCCGTTAAGTGTACAATATTGTAAAATGCTATCTCATATATGTAAACAAATTTAGGTGTCATAGACAGTGGTTTATATTCACACAGAAGGCAGTGGTTTATATTCACACTGCCTATGTGCCGAATGAAGAAGATAGTTAAAATTTTAATCTCCACTAGCGATAACGTGTTATACCTAAAGGAAGAAAACAGTTGAGTAGAATATCTAGTACTGTATCTGGATCTACAAAAATCAGTCCAGTTTCCAGCCTTTATTGATATTTTTGAATTGAAAATAACAGAGCATCTTTGACTTTTAATCTTTTATTATCACCTTTGAATTTATTTAGATGTGATAAAGTTTATATCATCTCTATAGGGGTAATAGTTACATAGTCTCGGTATTCAGTATTTACTTTATTTTATAAGTGCATGGTATACTTGGGTAATCGTTTTATGTTGTAATGTACCTCTTTGCATAGGCATAGATATTTTCTATCTTCATTGATTTTGTATAAACAAAATAAAAATGTTCCGCTGATGAAATCCAACTGAAGCGAAGCAATCTCCACATTTGTCATTGTACTGAAGGGCAAACTATTCCCCGTACTACAATCCATAATTTTTACTTGTGTATTTGTTACTACATAACTTCTGATCTAGCGCATCAATGTGTTTCAAACATTTTTAATAAGAATATGTCATTTGTTCTAAGTCGGCGTCCTGTAATTTTGCTTCGTATCATACATAACCAATAGCGAAATGCGTGAGGTTATCCGAATATAATGGCGCAGTCAATAGAAATTTATGTAGTTTGTAAGTGAACAAAACTTGAAATAGTTAGGCAATTACCTGTCCATTAACACAGATGAATGTAAATACTAGATAGTAGTATGACTTACAATTAGATCTAAACAGCAGTAAACTGTAACTACATAAAGTGCTGAGATAAGTTTGATGTTGAATATTATGTAATGGTGGCAATATATAATCCACATGTCTCAGATTAAAGGAAGTGCGGTGAAACAATAAACCAATTTATCCTTAGTATAATTCGACCAATGGGCTACACATTTACATAGATATATTAATGTCTACTTATGGCTGGAGAATATAATGTATCGTTTCAGTAGGTTATGAAACAAATACTTTCGAGGGGATACATTCAATAATCATTGCTTCTGTTAATACCCTTCCAATAGATTTACCGACCACGCACTCTTGAAACCAATGGTGATTTCTGTGCTACTTGATCTCAGGAATAAAGATACGACTAAATACGAACATTTTGCAGACAAATTTGAGTTGCATCTATTGATGACATATATCAATGACAAACAAAGGCTTTATTGATGTTGTTCCAATTAGTTATCAAAATACTATCATTGGTTCATTTCACTGAATATTTACCCAACAGAAAACACCTGAAACTCTTCCTTTGATCTTAATGACATTAACTGTAGAGATATTAATTAACGTTTAAATATTAAACGTGTTTCTAAATATTCTATGTCTTATCAGTATCACTGAAATTGTTCCCGATTCTATAGTTTTATTTAATGCAATGTAGACATTTGATTAATTACAGATGAGTATTGTAAAATAGTTAATTGAATTACTTGTTATTAATTTTTGTTTTGATTGCCATGAATGATCTTCCTGCACAAAAGAATTTTCTAAATGTTCCTGTGATGAGAAGTCAACGATGTTCATGTTTAATTTAATTTGATTCTGTGTATATTTGCATTGATACATACATACATACATACATATGTATATATATATATATATATATATATATATATATATATATATATATATATATATATATATATATATATATATATGTGTGTGTGTGTGTGTGTGTGTGTGTGTATGTGTGGGTGTGTGTACATATATGTATATACATATATATATGTGTATATATATATATATATATATATATATATATATATATGTGAGTGTGTGTGTGTGTGTGTGTGTGCGTGTGTGTATGTACATATACCATTTTCCTTCGAGATAGCATGAATACAAAATGGCTGTTAAAAGTAAATATGCAAATATACATATGATTAATCTGGAAACTCATCGACTCTGGGCCGAAGAAAACATACACATATCTTCTCATCTGGTCTTACAATCATCAATATGTTTTAATTAATGAAGCATAAATTACAAAATAGCAAATGTCAACTAATCAAATCCATTAACATGCAGATGCTTAAGCAACGACAGCATGAAACCAAGGAACGAATGGCCCAAATACTGCTGCTTTTTATACTTCCATACGTACACCATCTGTTACACGTATACGTAACAGCGTGGAATGTCTTCCCCTTTGGGGAATCATTCGTTTTCAATGAAGAATTCTTACCAATATCCTATATGAGATGTAATTTTCAAAGGCTGTTCTTAATTTGATGCGTGATTTTCTAAACTCTGTTGAATTCAATAAATTAACTTGAAAATAAAGATGAATATTTTCATCTGCTGAAATCCGTGACTTGTTATATTTGGCTTATTTTTCTTTTGCTATTCACTCCATGGTGAGTGTCAAAGTAGTTGATTCAATGATCCATATATTTCAATTCGAACATATCTTTATTATCAAATCTAAAAGAAAGGTTTCAGTGTGAAATATGTTGCAAAGCTTTGTCAGATGTTTATATGAGTGAAATAAAAACTAATAAGCATTTGTTAAATGTTGATCTAAACAAAGCAAAAAACAAAAACAAAAAAAAACAAAGCTTTTTCGACGCATGAGCTAAACGGATACCACAAGGAAAATCTATGTGATTTAAGCATAAGATTATTGAAATTCTATGACTAAATATGGAAGCAAAGGAAAAGAAATGAAGGCAATTGAACAAACTTTGACTGAATCGAGTTCTCTAGTGGATCTAACCAAAACATTTCTCCATTTTCACTATTAAACTGTACGTGTGAGAAGAGAATCATTGGCATAGCAAATTGGCACCAGGAATCATGCTTTGCTTCAATTATTTGGTAGTTTCTTTTTTTAACTCAAAGCATGGTGTTGTCATTTGCAGACTTTTCCACAATATGTTATTGTTTGTTCCTTCCGCAGCCATGCCTGGCTCATAAGAGCCGATTTCCTTCTGTTTCATTGGGACGCCGGTCCCTCACAGATGAGCTGCTAGGTGCATAAGGAAAGAGTGAGAGAAAGTTGTGGTGAAAGAGTCAGCAGAATTTCGCCATTACCATCTGCTGGAGCCGCGTGGAGCTTAGGTATTTGACTCATACACACACACATCGCCCAGTTTGAAATTCGAACCCGCGACCCCCCTCGCCTGCCAGTCCACTGCTCTAACCACTAGGCCATGTGCCTCCACTTTCCACAGTATAGTCTCTCAATATTAGTTGAACAAGTTTTTCTTTCCTTTGCTCCTTTGAAGCAGTTACAATATGTTAGACGATTTGTAAAACGTTTAATCCTTCATTGAATAGAGTTGTAAAACCACTTTCCAAAATATTTGTAATTAATGTACAAGTTACAGAAATATTAGAATATTTGACTCTTATATGCATATGATTCTGAACATATCTCCTCACACACATTCCAAAAGAGAAAATTAGCTTTTTTTATTGAGATCAAGTTATTCCATAAAGCAAGAAATACTCCATACTGATATACTGTGAGTTAAGTACCAGTAATATGTTTTAACTTGTTCAATGAAAATGAGTAATGCGTATTAAAGTCAGTAGATCAAGGCTTTTTTTAATTCTGACGACAAATTCTGATACGAATTGATTTATTCGTTATCAGTTCGTTAATAAATTACCAGATTATGCTCACTGATAAATGCATACATTGTTATGAAAATATAAGTACTTCAACCGTAGATGGAAACCTCCTCAATCTCTCGATTAACCAGAAACATGCTTCCTGCTCAAAATGCTTGAGGGAGTTTGGGAACCGTTATTGGAAGCTTGAATCTTTTTTTTTTTTTTTCATCAACACATTGTATAAATACGCGGGAATTATATTTGATTTCGCAAGCAAAATACGTTTAAATAATGAAATATTGACTACATCTGCGTTGTGACAACTAATTAACTCGTAATTTGAATTAGTTTTCCATACACATTTAATTGGAACTCTGGCATCAAAATGTCATTCATTGGATGTTGTTGAAAATATATTGGATATTGGTGAAATTATTTATTTGTCTTTCACCATTTATAATTACTGCTGATTGTTGTCAAGTTTCTTTCGTCAGGTCAAGATATCTCACAAGCCAAAAGCGTGCGTTGACACCTACTAACCTGATTCTAATGATTTGATTGCAAAATATTTCTTCACGACCGATACACACATAATAATATATTGTCAAATGATAACAACATATACTTGTAACTTTAGGTCAGCGCGATTCAAAGAATAAACATGTAAATCATTTTTATTATGTCCAGATGATTTGAATATGCCAATTAATTTTTTTGAACCCATACTTTTACGCTTATTCATTCTACTTTTTATATTTTCTTACATGCAATTAATGCTTCATTAGGTGTTAACATCTAGTTAAAAATCCTACGGCTCCTACTCTTTAAATATTTCAGAACATTTTTAGTCACAACTTCCGAGTTTCAATGTGTGTTATGCTTAGCATATCAAGTAATCAACATGTTGTTGACATATCCCGATGACGTTTTTTCCTGGTAGTAATTATTGAAATGAATATCACCTGAGTAGTGATCTTGTTCCTGTTAAGTTCCTAAGTCCTGGTTTCAACAAGCTATTAAATCTTTTCCAAAAATAGATTATGTTGCCTGTTACTAAGATGCTATTTGAAACACTTCTATACCAAATATTGTTTTGTATACTCATCTATATGCGCGTTTCTACGTGAGAGCGTTTGTGTATACCTGCATGTGTGTGTGTGTGTCTGTGATACAGAGCGAGAGAGAGAGAGAGAGAGAGTATGTGTGTGTGTGTGTGTGTGTGTGTGTGTGTGTGTGTGTGTGTGTGTGTGCGTGTGTGTTTCCTAGAGTGAGATCTTAAATAAATTAGGAGTCCTGAAACGCCTTTGTAGATGTGATCACATATACGCAGAATCTGATTCCATATAAATGATTACGTTATAAATTCAAACTTTTTTTCACATGTTCCATATTTTCATTTGCTCCCACACTTCTTGGTTATAATTGCACGTTCAACTGACGAGAAATGATCATTCTTCTGTAGGTAGCATTCATGCTAACCATTGAAGTGTGTATACTGCATTGATTAATCAAAGTATATTATAGAGATATGAATTGGCTACGCGTTGAAAAACGGTTTAATAGACTGGAGATTTGTAATAAATTTTAAATGTCAAAACTGCGGTCAGTTGTAATATCTGTTTGCTGCATGACGATGTTGTCCATTCTATAAGTATGAGCAATTTGAAAATATGTAATATACTGTCTATGTATCTCATACAATATACTGGACGTTGTGTTGGCTATAACTACGAAGATGTAAGTACTAATAATATTTGTTGAAAGAAAATTGGAATTAAATATCTCAATTTTTAAATATTCATAAAATATAATACTAAATGATCGATGCTCCCTACAGGAACATTGCACGGTTGCAATCAAGAATAAGGAACCTGAAAAAGTATTGGAATCTAGAAGTCTATGATCGTAATAAACTTCAGTTTCCTATGCACACTGAAGAATATATAAAGAATTCTCAACCACATGGTTCCGTGTTCAGCTTCCCCGTGTGGCATTTGAAGTAAATGTCTTCAAATATAGCTTCGCGTCGACCAAAACCTTGTGAGTGGATTTGATTGATAGAAACAGGGACAATTCTGTCGTGCATATATATATATATATATATATATATATATATATATACATACATGTGTGAGTGTGTGTGCGTGTATCTCTGTATGTTTGTATATATGTTTGTATATATATGTTTCGACTTATACACTTGAAAGCGGTGCCCCAGTATTGCCACAGTCAAAGGATCCAACCAAAGAAAAAATGAAATATAGAATATATATATCCAGTATAAATAAAGTAAAAGCATAATACAGTCAATTTTACATATCAACACACACACACACACACACGAACATACGCCCGCTAATGCACACCCACCCACGCGTACTCAGAGACGCACACACACACACATTCAAACAGACGAGTATCCATGTGACGTCATTGCACCACCAAAAGCAATGTCTGTAGAAATCCATTAACTCCCTAGTAGCAGGAACATTTTTAAAGCAAGTGTACAATATATTTATTTATTCATTTTCGTTTTATTGTCAGTGACTGAGGTGCTTGAATATAGGCGTTGGTTACTCATAATGTCTTGCCTAAATATGATATCTACGGCTTATTAATCTCTGCTTCTTCCCATAAAGCTCCGTAAATAAACATAAATAGCTATTACAATTGATTTTATGTTCGTTCTACAGAAAGTGAAGGCACAGGAAGACAGCAACAGACACAGCTATGTTGATATTCTGTGAAGAGATTTTTATCCCATTATATTATGATTATATTTATAAGTAGAAAACATGTATCCCAAAAGAGTTGATATGGCGTAGCAATCATATGTTGGATTACTTGAATTCTCAACAGAAACCTCATTTGTTCTTGTCATATGTCAAGAACTCATCATATGAATGAGAAGATCATCCCTGCCCTCTTCCCCGATCGTTCGTTATAGATATTTTGGTTAGGTGGGTGTCTGTTTCCATAATCTGAGGAGTATTCTCTAGTGACAGATTAGCCAAGAGCTCCCCATATTATTCATCCAATTATTTATTGTTCAATATGCATCTCGACTGAAATAATATCACAGCGACACTTTTACTTACAAAGTCACCATTCACATAACTCTAAAAAAGGAATTTACTAGAATTATACATGCCAAAATAAACCGAATGAACAAATTGTATATATGTAACGCTCGCACGAAACTGAAAGACAAGATTCTTTAAAAGTAGAACCTGTGCTGACTATGGTATTCATCATTGTAGAGGTAATGGTCACTAAAGTGGAACATACCTGCACCTATATATCGAATTTATTAGTGAAACTAGTAAGGACGGACGAAAGCTCTCCGCCTTACGTAACTGAAGATAAATAGACAACTTTATTCAGTATGAAACTATAATAAGATACTATAATATGAAACTATAATTTGAGAAAAACTTTTCTTTCTTATGTCAACTGGTCAAATAGGGAAGTTAGAGACCTTTCCATATTTGAGTAGCAGAAATATATTCTGCACATCAATTGTATTTAGTGCTTTAGAATCTTGTACCACTGTACAAATGCCAAAAAAATATTTACCTCAAAATATTTAAAAAGTTAGAACAGTTCTATTTTTGAGGTAATATATTGTGACGTTGCAGAAATAGATAGTTAATAGTTTTCTCTTGTATATCTTGGCTGGACAAGAACAGAAGCACAGCTCTGTGAAAAATGAACCAGGAGATAAAGAAAGTTAAATGTCAACTGATTGTGCGCACACTAACAAAACATCTAGTAGGTGTTAAAAGAAACACTATTGCATGGGAAATAGTCACGTTATCAACAATAAGTTAAACTAGAGAGCATGGTGTAGGTCTGATAAAGGTCAAGAACTAGTTTGGGATTGATTGACAAAGGTTACCATCGATGTTATGTGTGAAAGTCTCGGAGCAGAAAGAAATCGGCAGAAAATTGCTTAATATATCGCAGTTCATTCGTAAATAAAACCTATGATTAAATGATGAGAAGTGGAATGATGTCATGGGCCCAACGTTAAAATCCTGTCGCCCAAACTGAAAATCGATAAAACAGAAATTCTACTTATAATATTATATAATATATCACATAGCACTTCTAAAATAGGTGTCGTTGTCCTTCGTTTAGTAATAGGAAGCAAAGCGGTCATAAACATATCGCCATTAAATAGGCAGGAAAATAAACTCCTCATTTCAACGGAATAATATATTATTCATTTGATATATTGGTCATTTAGCCGTGCTAAAAATCAAATTGCATTCATTTGATAGTGTATACTTCGTTGGGTATATATATATATATATATATATATATATATATATATATATATATATGTACGGAGCCTCTCTTCCAATACCACGACCAATTGCATACTATCTTATATATGTAATTCCGCACATTAGAGTTCGAGAATAAGCAGTAAGGCTCTGCACGAAATACATTGTATTATTCATTCCTATTGAACACCAATCTGATATTCAATTCAGCAGGTCAATTGTACAAGAGTTGTCTGCTTTGTGTTGAATCGATTCCAGTCGATTATATATATATATATATATATATATATATATATATATATATATATATATATATATATATATATATATATATATATATATATATATATATATATATATATATATATATATATATATATATATATATACATATATATATATATATCACTGTGTATCGATAAAGTCTATTTATCTATCTATATCTGTATTTATCTCTCTATCTCTCTCTCTATCTATCTATCTATCTATCTATCTATATATCTATCCATCTATCTATCTATCTATGTATCTATCTATCTAT
This sequence comes from Octopus bimaculoides, assembly GCF_046866305.1. Taxonomy (NCBI): domain Eukaryota; kingdom Metazoa; phylum Mollusca; class Cephalopoda; order Octopoda; family Octopodidae; genus Octopus; species Octopus bimaculoides. Next base: position 50,486,913 of record NC_142943.1, read on the forward strand.
ATATATATATATATATATATATATATATATATATATATATATATATATATATATATATAGGCGCAGGAGTGGCTCTGTGGTAAGTAGCTTGCTTACCAGCCACATGGTTCCGGGTTCAGTCCCACTGCGTGGCACTTTGGGTAAGTGTCTTCTACTATAGCCTCGGGCCGACCAAAGCCTTGTGAGTGGACTTGGTAGACGGAAACTGAAAGAAGCCCGTCGTATATATGTATATATATATATGTGTGTTTGTGTGTCTGTGTTTGTCCCCCCACCATCGCTTGACAACCGATGCTGGTGTGTTTACGTCCCCGTAACTTAGCGGTTCGGCAAAAAGAGACCGATAGAATAAGTACTAGGCTTACAAAGAATAAGTCCTGGGGTCGATTTCCTCGACTAAAGGCGGTGCTCCAGCATGGCCGTAGTCAAATGACTGAAACAAGTAAAAGAGTATATATATACATACATGTATATACTTATCTGTATACATAGGTATACATATATATGAAATTATATATCAATATATATATATATATATATATATATATATACATGCATAATATATATACATATATATACATATATATGTATATATATATATATATATATATATATATATATATATATATATATATATATATATATATATATATATATATATATTTCCATAAATGCATATATACGTACATATTTGTGTGTGTGTGTGTGTGTGTGTGTGTGCATGTGTGTGTGTGTATTGTGAATGTGCAGCAATGTAAGATAATATGCTTGTATGCGAGTATTATGTAAACGTAATGAATTCCCTAGCATAAACTAGTGCTGCATTTATATGTTAATGAGTAAAAATAATGTTGAACAAGATATATGAAAATATAGCTTTGTTTGGAGATCTACAAATGTTTACGCCTGCAGTGTGTTCGTTTGCGATTGTTTTGTATTTCTGATGCATACTATTCTGTCTTAGCAACTTTACTTCCCGTTATTTAGACAATTCAACTAGAGACGCACATTTTGTGCTCAATAAAGCAGAGAATCTCCTGAAAACAAAGAACGCATCATATTCCGTTAGTTGTTATGTATTCAAGCTCACTTATAATATCTGAGTTTCACACGTCATCTACCTTCAACCATATCTCCCGAATCAGTTACCATATTTGAAGTTGACAGTGATGAATGATTATAAATGCACACAGGTATACAACGAAGGCACTTGCATTACATTATAGAATTGTCTGCGCTCCGACTGGAAAGCGTGCAGATGGCTTTTAATCATCAAAGTATGTGTAGAGATTTAAAGCGTTTGTTTGAAATAAATCTGGATTCATTTTGACAATATGTTCTAGCTTCTCAGTGCAATTCTAACAAAAGAAATGATACATCTTCTTTATAACTGGTCCCTATCAGTTGTCAAAAGAATATTCTTGGCAATATTTATATGTAGTTTATCTGTGCATACACTTAACAAGTAGTGGGGGACCTAGATATCTCAGCATCTTCATATATTTCATACAATATTCCAGTTCATATCTACGTGAAAACAATTGTGAAAAACAAATGCTATTTTCCACAGTTAGACATTCTGCAAAATACGCAACCGCCTGGATTTACTTTTAAGGTTACTCCATAAAAATTATATTTGACCACAGATTATCAATGTCATTCATTTTAGAAAACACTTCTTAACGATGGTTATTACTTCTGAGGAGAATGTTTCCGGATATATTCTGTTTTCAAGTAAGCATTAAAATATTATCGAACAATCCATAAATCTGGATTGTATATGTCACTTCTCTGGTGAGAAAATCTTTATGATTTTCTGGTTTCCATATGAATCATCATGTAATGAATTAGAAATACGAGAATGAAAATAGATTGCAAATATCCATACATAACACCCCTACTAAATCTGCCACAGAAGATATGCCAATTTAGTCTCGTAATTACAAAAGGGAAACATCTATAACTTTTTAATTTTTATTTGATTCACTCATTGGACTGCAGAAATGTTGGGGCATCGGTTGAAGACTTTGAGTCGAACGAATCGACCCCACTACATATGTGTTTATTTGTAAAACCGTGTACTTAATTCTATCAGTTCCTTTAGCTGAACCACTTATTCATGGTAACGTAAGCACATCAA
>NC_142943.1:50494052-50506552 GCF_046866305.1 Octopus bimaculoides
TATATATATGCACACACATACGTACGCACATTCAGGAGTGTAATAATGAAATAAACAAATGTGCTTCAAGAGGAAACAGCTGGCATTTAAACCTACCTACCTATTTAGCTATGTACCTATCTCTATATGGTGTTAATCATAGAACGAATTAATAAAACGTAAAAGAAAAGAAAATAAGTGTTTTGTCTTGTTTTACGGTTAATCCAGCCTGGTACACACGTGTGTGCGCATATATATAAATAAATATACGCAGGTTTCTATTTATGCAAACATTCACGCACGGACTTACATAAACATATACACACACACACACACACACACACACACACACACACAGACACGCACACACATATGCGATTATGCATGCAGACACACGCACGCTCACGGACACACGCACGTATACATATATCTGTGTTCGTATATATATATTTGTGTGTATATCATATATTTATATATTAATAACTAAATGGAAATGAGTACGCCTCTGTGTGTGTGTGTGTGTGTGTGTGTGTGTGTGTGTGTGTGTGTGTGTGTGTCTGTGTGCTGTGGATAGAAGTATGGCTGGGCATATTAATAGTATGGATTGTATCCTGTATAATGTACTTATTTTCCTATCATAACCGGGATGAATTTGATACCAGTATTCAAGTATAAGCGTACTAGTGATGGTGGCGATGTTGATAGCGGTGGTTGTTGTGATTGCCACGATAGCCATTATGGCGACTACTGTCGTGTTAGTGTCGGTAACAAATTTAACTCTAGCATCATGAGATCGACGATGAGGAGGTTGAGAAGAATATATTTCTCTGACGATGCTTGTAATAATGCTAGAGACAACCACTCTGATGACGACGACTACAACGATGATGATGATGTGATGATGATGACGAGGGTGGATGTGGTGGTCGTCGTCGTAGGGGTGGTGGCACTGGTGGAGGTGCTGGTTGCGGTGGTGATTGTGTTAGTGGTTATTGCGTAATCATAAAAATTATTATAGTAATTAAATGGTGTCAATATGCTTTTAAATAGAAGTGTTTAAGATGTTATATTGAGAGTCAAGAAATTCAGAAAGTACGCTATTTTGTCATTTTAAATATTTTGGGGCTATTTATTTTATTTTATAAATAATTCAAAACAAACGCCTCATGAATTTGCTTTACGTGCAATTTTCATCTTAGGTGGTAAAAGTTGCAAATCTTATTATTTTGCGTGTCTTGTCGGTTTATTTTTTCTTTTGTTAATCATAACCTTTCACAATTAACACCATAGCGTTCGGAGAAGATAACCTATTTTAATTGCAATGCATACAACACTTTAAGGCGGTGAGCTAGCAGGATCAAACAGTGCTAAATGGTTACAAAAATGACATTTAATAGCAAAAATTGCTGCCTGCGTATATAGACACAAACTATAACTATTCGAAGACTAGGCTACATCGAAGCAACTCCTGTCCACTCTATCACTCGACCGATTAAATTTAGAGAACCTTATCTTGGGGCTGTCACTAGACATGTTCATTCAACCTTGTCAGCCTTAGTTATTGGCGCAATATACAGTCACGTGATATTAACGCACGGACCAAGTGGGAAAACTAGAATAATTTCTGAGACTACTACTAATTGCATTATCTTGCTCTATTACATTCCACAAATAAACTTCAGAAAGCCTTGATGCTAGACATCGTCAATAGACATATTCAGTCAAGCGTTACAATTTTAACTAGCGGCGCCAAAGATATTGCGACATAATATTAAATGATGGACGTAACATGGAACATATAAAACTTTCTAAACCTGATCACGTAATCATCCTCGACCCATTAAAATGAATGCAGTACAGACACTAATTTTAGCCATGTTCTCTATAAAAACAAGTAAAATTTTGAACTCCAGTCAAAAGCAATCAGTTGCAGGAAAGCTCGACATATTTCTATCTCATATTTGAATATCAGAAAAATCTTTGAAACGAATCTCAGTGCATCTTCAACTTCATTTTTACATATCTACTAATCTAGAATAGAAAGTATTTGTTTTCTCTCTCTCTCTCTCTCTCTCTCTCTATATATATATATATATATATATATATATATATATATATATATATATATGTGGGTGGGGTGTATATATATATATATATATATATATATATATATATATTGACAGAAAGGACAACAAAAGAAAATAAGGGACCTCGATATTATGTAAATAGAGGAATTTATCTGTAAAAATATGTGACACTTCTTGGGTGAAAAATTTTTCACAGTAATTTTCAATGGCCGGATAACTGAATAGATGGCGGCGTGGGTTCCCACCCCGGCATCCGAAACTCAGAGTTTTATCATGGCTACCGAATAAGTTTAAATAAATCTGTCCGACGAACGGGAATCTGATACTCTGAGTAACAGTCTGGTGTTCGAGTACTATTTCCCCACCTTGTTTCGCATTTATATGCCTACTCTGGTATATATATATATATATATATATATAAATCATTCGTTAGTATTTTTTTGTGTAAGTATTGTGATACGCACTTGTTCTTCTTTAAACTTCTAACTTATAAATCTTGATCTCGTACGAAATTTAATTTCACTAAACTCACGTCTACTTCTATTAAAGCGACGAAAAGACATAAAAAACTATGGTAAAGTATGGACTTTAATTAAAAGTTTCTCTAAATTTCTATATTTCTTAAGCGCATCCAAATATCATTCATCTAAATCTTAACTAGCACACCTTTTTCTTTTCTCTCCTTGTTTTCCCCTTATCATCAGTTCTTCTTCTTCTTCTTCTTCTTCTTCTTCTTCTTCTTCTTCTTCTTCTTCTTCTTCTTCTTCTTCTTCTTCTTCTTCTTCTTCTTCTTCTTCTTCTTCTTCTTCTACAGTTCAGCATAACTATACTCTTCAGCATTTCGTTGTTTATCTGTCCAAACAAATATATCAGGATTAATTTCTACTCTAACCGCTTATGTAGTTAGGACAACGCCATCCTATTTTAACCCATACTGACATGGCACTGAATATAACTCCACCCATAAATCTGACAAAAGCATATAACCAGTACCAAACACTACATATCCCATTCTGGAACGAATCTAGACAACATCAAAACTTCGATGTTATTGGAGTAATTTTTATTGTAAAATATGATTTATTCACTACTTAAATGTAACGAATGCTTCATCAGTTTATACCTCGTAAATCTTTCAATAACTTTATAGCAGAACGTAAAGATCTACACATAAAAATGTTCTTCATACGTTTAGAGTTTACAACGTCAAGAAAGAAAAATCTGCTGTTAACAAACGAAATATCATTATTTGTCCCAGTTATGTCGCATTAAGTTTTATCATTATAATGACTGGTATTATTATAACACCAGTTATTCCCTATAAGTGAACTGATAAAATTGCAGTTGAACAAAATTCTGTTCTTTCTCTTTTTACAAACTTATGTGAATTGAGATATCACAAGGCAAAATTTATTTTGCACCAAATTTAGATTTATACCCATGAGATTATGTTATGTACAAGCTTTATAAAATATATGAAGATACATTGTATTAAACTGATTTTGAAGTGGAAGAAAATGTCAGATTAAAAGACCATTTCAAACGAATCACGCAACATGCAGCAAAGAATTTCAAATGTCCATAATCATATCTTTATAGAAAACTGATGCATAATGAAACACTTTTTATCTAGTTGCACGCCTATCGGAATCAGCATGAATAAACTGAATGGAAAAGGTTTAGATAAGTGAAAAACAGAAATCACAGAATGGGATAGGATAAGAGATTTCCAAATCTTTGAAAGGATTGTGCATATACCTTCGACTGCATTGAATTATTTAGTTATAAAATGGGTTATAACTGCGTTTGGAGAGAACGTTGATGTTATTAAAATATTAAAGCGTTCGCATGCTAATACGATCCAATTATTAACGTGTTTGTGATCAGAAAATCATACTATACGATTTATAGCTATTTCTGCTTTCAAATCTAGCGTAGAAGATTCTATCACAATCTCTAGCTTATGGGAATATTCTTATTGGTTAATTCATGCTTTCACATACATATACATACATTCGCATGTCAAATGAACCATTATGCAGAAGTATCATCTTGTGAGAAATTAGCACAATGAAAGAAACAAAGTCAAGTTTTCCTTAGAAATTTATAAAAATTCTAACGCAAAGAACAATTGTCCCTTATTCAGTAAACGCAACAGCTTATGCATAATGCATTATTGCACGATTTATAATGGTGGATGCAGCATAAAAGCATTTGAGCCACAGTCAATTAGATAGCCTCGACTTATTTTCAACCTAGGAACCTTTATTCTCCCACAGTCCATATTAACCTACTTTCATGTTTCCAACTTCACCAGCAACTGGATATTTATTTACTTGCAGATTCTTGTGAAGTAAGTAGTGCCTCTTACACCAGCCCCGCCCGAAACCAGTGAACTCGAGGGTATTAATTCTCTGTTAAAACTGCTGCATATTAACAACTACGAATAAAGACAGGTGCAGCGAAAAGATTCTCGATCTTCAATTTTCCTGAGAAAAAATTACGCATATCATTTAATGCGAGTAATAAAAGTTAGGGACTTGTTAGTTATAGTCATTGAGAATTGCTAGTACGAGACCACACTGCCCCAAATCACATAAACTCTTGTTGTAGCGATGAAGACCAGTCAGCACCAAAGCATAGAAGCTACTATTGTAACGGTAAAGAACAAGCCACAGCACACCCAAGGGTTTAAGATTCGAACAAGTATTTTAAGGCCGTTCAGGTGGATTTTCTGTGTATGCAATCAATATTGTTTATGCGTGCAGATGCATAATTGTCTCACTCTCAACTTCTTTTGAATATCAGTACGTTTGTAGGGTTTAAGAAATTGATTTGATTTTACAAATCTAGCAATGTTATATTAACGTTATCTTTCGCCATGATAGACTCTCCGTTGTATTGAGGTCTAGCATTTAGAGCGACCGTGAAATATCTCCATCAGCACAATTCATATTTGGTGTGGAGTGCTGAGTTTGGTTGTAAATGTAGGTTAATAACATACTTTTTTTCTGTTTCTTTCTTCATAGATGTGTGTGAATGTATATTGTCTTGTATAGGTACGAGAACTTGATTTCGCTGCTACATCCGCACCTATTCTGTTCTATCTCGTTCACACTCTTTCGCAGCATGCATTACGTCAGACTATACACATGTATATTCTTATATTCCTTCGAGTAGAAATCGGTTTTCAGAAAGCCTTATCCCGTGCAGCAACGTTCACATCTTGTAACACTTACTAGGTTGGGAAATCATTTGTTGTTTTGTTTGTTTTACTGTGAGTTGAAAGGAAAAAAGCCTGTGACTTTTTGTATTACTAAAGAAAATTGAATGCATCTGGCATTTCATAAACCTTCATAAACATATAAATATATACATATATATATGTATATATCTATATGTATATTTATATATACACATATGTATATATATATATATATATATATATATATATATATATATATATATATATATATATATATATATATATATATGCATACATATATATATTTACATATATACATATACATTTATACATATATATATGCCTATATATATATATATATATATATATATATATATATATATATACATATATATATATATATATATATATACATATATATATATATATATATATATATACATATATAAACATTTATATATACATATATACAGATACATATATATATATATATATATATATATATATATATATATATATATATATATATATTCAAATGGAAATCAGCAAGCAGGACTAGGGTTACAAGTTCATGAAATGCAGTATAGTTACAAAACGAACAAAATTTATGAAATATATGTTCTGGAAACTAGAGATAATTTGGGGTGTTGCAGGAGTTATATTTCGTGTACTGAACTTCTCATTTACCAGAAATCGTGTTGTTAATCAATTTCAAATAACGTTGTGAATCTGACTGGTATTTTTATTTTTTTTTAAATTTCTAAGTGGTTTGGTTGATCACCCTCAGATAACGTTATACGTTGCGGGTCTATGATCAAATTTATTCATGTTTTCACATTTTTATATTTATTCTAACATTATGAACTCCGGACTAAATTATACAGATGCCCATTTGTAAACACGGTTGGGTTTGATTCAAAAACAAATGAATATAATTTCCAATAGGCTTCAGCGATCATATAGATATTGTTGACACTGAACTATTTTCAATAGTTTTCAGCTGGTGTCGGAGTTATATGCTGCACACCATTTGAATTTGCTGAAGCTCATAAAAATTTAACTGTTAGGAAATAAATGAAATTCCAAAGCTACATATATGTCACTAGGAAACATTAAACATAGAGCCATGTATAGACGGTTTCAAGTTTTTTGTGCCGCGCTCACTATTCCTCCTCCTTCTTCTTCTTCTTCTTCTTCTTCTTCTTCTTCTTCTGCCATCTCCTACTTTTCCTCAACTCTGGCGTTTCTTTTATTTATTTATTTACACTTCTATCTTATTAATCACTTGTGATATGAATACGAATGTTGTACTCAATATCCCGCTAAAGAAAATATGTCATTGTTACTTTCACCCAGCCTGTCTCTATTCATTCGGCTTTTTGCATGATGAAGGAGCTTGTGTAATTGCTATGGCAGAAGAAAACTGCAGAACAACATTGTTGTATATGTAATGGATATGTTGTGGATTTCTATACTACCTCATGCTACAGTTGATAGATTTTTATTCACTTTACCTGTTATAAAGAAGCTTCAAGACGAACAGTCTGAAAGTTTTTGTTCATTTTAGGCAACCAATGATCTTCGACTTACAGAAACTGGAAAACTTTAATTGAAGTATATATCAACCACAATGCTGGCATTCTTATTTTTCGAAATGGGAATAAAACCAGAATTAAGTTTTAGATATATTACGAGGCAGAAACTTAAAATGTGTAGTAAAATAATTCTAGACAATTTCTCCGGTTGTCAATATAACACTATTGATTACTTACATGTACATGATGTTTCATGCATATGTGTGTGAGTATGCATGTGTGTATGCGCGTGTGTGCCTGTGTGTATTCTTTTTTTCTTTTGTTTCTTTCAGTTAGGACTGCGGCCATGCTGGAGCACCGCCTTAAAGAGTTTTTCTTGACGAAATCGACCCCATGACTTATTCTTTGTAAGCCAGCCTAGTACTTATTCTATCGGATGCTTTGCCGAACCGTTAAAATACGGGGACGTAAACACACCAGCATCGGTTATCAACCGGTGGAAGAGGGACAAACACACACACAAACAAACACACACACATACATACACACACACACACACACACATATATATATATATATAAATATTGTTATAAACTTTAATATGCTGGAGTGATATAACACCTACCCCGGTAACCGTAAACCAGTAGAGACACGTATAACTCTGACAGCCTCCTACGTAGTTATTTCTTTTATTGTCCACAAAGGACCAACAGTGAGGGGAGGATACAGGACATTACGTGCGAGGCCGAAAAAAGAAAAATTCGAAGGAGCAGATCTATGATTAATAAATGAAAAGATGAAATGATGCTCACACGTGCTCTATAACTCAAGCAACATCATTGAACATATATTTTCAAAAACTAACATAAATTATCAGTTTTTTTTTCTACTTGCTTGGTGAAATCACCTTTGTTTTTGTGTTTATCACTTTTTTATTCTCTTCGTTTGTTTCTGTTAAATGTTCATGTGTATTCTTGTTTTGTAAAGTCTTGTAATTTATGGACGTTTGGGTTCGTGGGAGGAGGAGAACGAGACTTTTCTTTTTTCTCTTCTTACCAGCCACCTGACATTCAACGTCACTATTCTTTGTAGAAGTTGTAAACGGTGCTACTCCTTCCGTCGTGACTGTCTCTCCTGCCACCGTCTCTTTTATTTCTGATTTTAACTTTAATAACGAATTTCCTCATTGTTATATTACCAATTTCTTCCGATGACATATTATTTCCGTTATATATATATATATATATATATATATATATATATATATATATATATATATACATATATATATATATATGTATATATATATATAACGAAAGTATTCTGCTTTTTTGAATGGACAATTTTTCCTCAGGTGTATACTTCCACATGCAAATCATGGGTATTTTTTCCTGATTTTTGTCGTGTTTTCTGGAAAACACTTTATCTTTGTTCTGATTATTTCGCACTTGCTTTACTTGGAAATAATCCTTACGTACAATTTTCTCTCTGTTGTGTCTTGATTTGACTATCCTCTCACATTTTTCTGACACTTGTAGGTTTATATATGCTTTTAGTCCAGCTTTGCGACAATTCTAGTTCTAACTTCTGCGTCCTTTTCGGCCGTAAGTCCCCGTGTAAAAATCAGGTATTTAACATATGAGACGTTAATTTTTCCATCTTAAACTTCTCACATTCCCTGTTTACTCTACCAGCATATGTGACGCAGTCCTCGTCATTGTTTTTCTCTCTATCCAGACACTTCCAACGTGTGTTGAACAATGAGTATTTTTCACTGAAAATTTTACACATTGTGTCATCAAAGTTTATGTCTGAAGTTTTTCTCGAGAGTACATAATTACTGCTGGTTACGTAATTACTGCTGGTTACGTAATTACTGCCAGTTACACAATTACATAACTGCTGCCAGTTTTCTCAAGATTAAGCAAGTTTTCATCTCGTCGTCTCAACCTTTACATTATTTTTCGAAGATTTGCTCATATCTTCTGTAGTATGTTTCAAAGTTAACTCCTTCGTTAGGTTCGTATTTGAACTCTCTTATTGAGTTCGGGACATAGTGTTTTATTGAGTTCAAGAAATTATTCGACAACTATTTTTGCCTTATTCTGGAGTTACGTCTGGGAGACGAATATTGCTGTTACACGGCAGCAACTTTCGCCAGGTGTGGGGCTGTATGACCTCACCCTTAATACAGACACACAAAAACACTATTACAGTTGGGAGTAACTTGGATTTTATGACGTCCAGATCACGCCTTACAACCTTAACTCTGTACACAAAGCATTAAGTTGAAGTCATGATGATGGAATCATGATACTTGGAAATAACGATTATGATGCAGATAACATTTTCCCAATATTCAGATGGACTCCTGTCTACCATGTCAGCTACCTTTTTCTTAACAACAACTTTTGTATTTATGCCCGCCAACGCTGTTGGACTTTAGCAAATACCTCCAGTTTTTTTCCTGGAAGAAAAACAGCTAGTCATATAACAGTTCGTTTCTCTCACCAAGCTGCATATGCTGTCTAAGAAGAACTGCAATTGATAATACAGCTTGGCTACAGTATCATGGATGCAGAGAAACTCAGAAAACGTCATTTTGTCCGACGCTATAACTTAACGATTAATCCAGTGCCGTTGTTTGACATTTCAATTAATAGTACAAGTATGACATCGGTGGTGTTTGAACCTACAAAATTCAAACGTTGGAACGAAGGAATATACATATGGCATTTTGTCTGAAAAAATACCGATTCATTAATTACAATTTCAAATTACAAACTACTGCATGTATTGTATATTGCAGAATATCTAGCTTTGGGTTGGATGTGCTTAAAATAGACGAACGTTTACCGTGTCCCAAATTCTGATACGCAAAACCTTTCGTGTAAAGACAGCACAAACTTAGCCCAGCAACGAAGCATTTCATCCTTTGATGGATTCTGCTAATAATGACAATTACTGCCCTATTGAAATATGAAAGTGCATGGCCTCATTCATTAAGCCTCTGCACATATTATTGATTCTACATCATTCTTCTCACTCCATCTGATTAGCCTTTATTCATTCCTTGTGCGTAAGCAAGGAAGTCTTTTGTACGTGGTTACAATCCATCTTTCAAACTGTACAAATGCAAGCTTGCTCTATCCCTTGCCACTCCCTTTCACTCCCCCCTCTCTCTCTCCAACAATTGCAAATGCTTCCAAATATTTGTACGCAATCAAACAGACATATACATACCAGCATGTATATGTCTGTATTACACTATTTGAAATATATCTATATTTATAATACATGTATAATATATATATGCATAAGAGCATTTGCGAGGTACATAGTTTGTGTGTGCAGATATAGGTTTTTGTGTGATGGAACAAGACAACGTACAGCACAAGGGAATATGTAAACAATAAGCATTACAATTAATGCTGTTTTATCAATATCGTGACCTTTGGTGATCAATGGAATTATCAATATACAATCAGTCACACTGACGACCGAGGATTGTAAATTGAAATTACGAAGTTCGCTTCATTCCCCAAAGTATTACTATGCTAAAACAAATTTCTACGATCAGATTCGATCTTTGGATCGACAGATCCTCTGATGTGCGTGTACTTAACTATATATTAGTATATGTTCGTATGATAATTATAGAAACTTGCATTAGATCCTGTACAAATCAATTCACGCACACACACAAAAATACCCCTCCTCACATACATATATAGCTTCCTTTATTCTGCTTCTTCTATCAGTCGTTTGCCTGCGGCCATGCTGGAGCACCGCTTTCAAGGGTTTTAGTTGAACAAATTGAGCCCCCGTGCCTTTTTTGCCTAGTATTTATTCTATCGGTTTCTTTTGCTGAACAGCTAAGTTACAGGGACGGAAACACACCAGCAGCTGTTGCTAAGTGGACTGAACCTGGAACCATGTTGTAAGGAACCAAGTTGATGTATATATATATATATATATATATATATATATACATATATATATATATATATATATATATATATATATATATATATATATATATATATATATATATATATATATATATATATATATATATATATATATATATATATATATATATATATATATATATATATATATATATATATATATATATATATATATATATATATATATATATATATATATATATATATATATATATATATGAGTGTCTGCCTTCATTATTAACGCGCTCCAGCAAACTTGGAAGTGAATATGTTTATCGTTATTGGATTTCGTTTCTGAGGGGGAACAAACTTTCCAAACACTGATTTCTCAGATTCCTTTACGTTTCTAGAAAGCAGGTATAGTCCATACACATAATGTAATGGGAAAATTAGATAGAAGAGCGAAAATGCAAGAACGAAAATCATGTCTGCGTTCAAGTCTGATGACACATGTGAGGGGAAATTATAACTATCATTGTTTTGGCACACACACGTTGGTTGCTCTGTATAATTGAATATCCGATTGGTAGGCCTTACTGTGCATCAGCAACTGAATTTTATTGCACTGAAGCAATTATTCATGCTTCGTGTTGCAGTACCCACCGATATCTGCGAGTGAAGACGAACAGTCACGCTGAAATGGCAACGGTTCATAGTCCTCTATATTACAGAACCACGCGCATTGTGCACATTCATAATATACAAGAAAATGTTCCGCAACGATGAAATCCATCAGTGATACATCGTACTTAACTTCAAGCTTAACATGTTAAGATTGAATATACACAGCGACTGTAATGATTTTCTCAGGTGTTTTTTGCGTGTTCACAACGGTTACACATGCATATATGCATGTATTTATGTATATATATACACACATACACACACGCACACACTCACATACACACTCACACACACACACGCACGCGCACACACACACACACACACACACACACACACACACACACACATATATATATATATATATATGCATGTATGTGTGTGACTGTGTGTGTCTGTATGTACACAATTATATAATATATATTAGTGATTATTTTCAGGATTCGTTTCAGTCAAGTTATTTTAACATTCAGGACACCAAGCGAGGATCAAGATCTCCACGTCCGTGTATATATCATATACAACTATATCCCTATATAAACATGTAAGTACAGGCATATCCATACCCTCCAGCATACATATACATGCACTCACAAATATACACAGTCATAAAAGTATACACGTCCATGCACCTTCATATAAATGTACGTGCATATACACATACGTAAATTGATATACGTGTACATACATACATACACTCTGGCACTCCGTCCGTTAATGACGACGAGGGTTACAGTTAATCCGATCAACGGTGAGCACTCCACTGGCACGTGTACCTTTAAGGTAGTTCTCAGGGCGATTCAGCCTGACATAAAGTGTGACAAGGCTGTACCTTTGAAATACAGTTACTGTTGCGTTTTAGCAGCTAAGTGGACTAGAGCAACGTGAAATAAAGTTTCTTGCTCGAGGTCGCAACACGTCGCCGGGAATCGAACTCATTTCATCTAAGCCTTCAGTTAACCGTTGGTGTTACAAGAAGTTTTGTTAACCTCTCGCTCAACTGTGCTCCACACATAATGGTCAAAGGAGTTGCAGTCTGGAGAGTTAGGTCCTAGAAGATTTTAGGGGTGGTGTGATCACAGAACTTGTTTGATAGCCCTGA
>NC_142943.1:50511552-50574052 GCF_046866305.1 Octopus bimaculoides
TTGTATCTGTTCAGCATTTCATGCAACCCTAAGCATGATTCAGGCCAAAATACATCTAAAATACTTTGTGATAAATAAACTGAGTAAAATCAAGATGGTGATGAGCGCAACTGAGCGAATGAAGACCTTCGTTGCAATAAAATAACTTAGCTATTTAAATCATGGTGTTTTGAGAAATATAATAGCATCCATTCTCTAAAATATCATCAATAAGTAAGGCAAAATGAAAATAGAAATCACGACAGTACATCGTGGTTTATAGCAGCAAACTAATGTCTAGTAACTGTTGTACTTGGATACAAGAATAGATGTATGGCTAAACGATTCGCTTCGAAACCAAACTGCGGAATGCAATCAATTCATTCCTAATTTACGCTATCGGATGACTAATGATTTGCAATGAACATTTCTACATGGATTCTATATATGGGGAAACAACGTTATACAAATACATACACAAACAAATACACACTAACACACTCGCACACTTCAAATAAAAATAAAGTGAACGCAAAAGCGAAAATACAGGAAACTGAACGCAAGGGGCGGTACCCCAGCATGGCCACAATTTAGTGATTGAAACGATTGAAAGATAAAAAAATGAAACTAAAAATTCGTGTATATATGTAAGTGAAGGCACGTGGCATTGTGGTTATGGCTGCATTCACCAACAAGGAGGATGTCCAGAAGAGGCCATGATTGAAGCCGATGGTGATTTTATTCAATAAATTTCCTCATTAGTATTTCAAGATATTTTTAGATAATTTTGGCAAATATATATGTTAAAAAAAGATGTCAGTGATACTTCCATACGCGCAAACATATACGCTTGCAATGTACGTATACAGATATATGATATCATAGATAGACGTCGTATCCATAGAAGTAACAGAAGGACCTGGACTATTATTCAATCGATACGAGCAAATGCATATCACCTCTTTATATAGCTCTATTTAAGTGATTTATATAATTTACATAGTCTCCCGTGTGCAGAATAGCAGCAAATGTTTGGGTTTCGTGTATATGTTTGTTGGAGCAGTTGACAGTTCATAGATTTTGCTTTAATTATAGTTGGCAGATTTGTAGTGGCGCCATGAGTTATAATGTCAGATTAAGGTGGAGAGTAGGGGTGAGAAAGGAGTTATTCTTCGCTGCTTGGAAGCAGTGGTGGTGGTGGTGGCAATGGTAGCAGCAGTAGAATAAGATGTCAATGCTGATAATGGATCTCTTGTGTTGTTCGGAGGAAGTGAGGAATCGGAATAGCTCTCCTGTGGAGAATGTCTAGGGCCTGTAGAGTTTAATCAGTCATCAACTGTGCTACTGTTGAGGAGTGATAGTTTTTGCTGACGTATAACAATAACAAATAACAAGACGACGTGCTCATAGAATATATTAATTTGACGTTCGGTAAGAAGAGAAAGATTTTGACGTTTCGAGCTTAGGCCTTCGTCGGAAATGAATAGGGAAGAGTCCGAAGAGGCTAAATAATCACCACCAACATGTGTGTAGTTACTTCACTGCAGTAACATTCCTTAACAAATATTTAACCAGCTCATAGAGGTTACATGGAAACGATTCCTTTATTTGCTACACGTTTCTCACCATTTTCACAACCATTCATTGATAAAAATTGTGAATGCTTTTCATTTGAAATAGGACCCCGCTCACAAAGCCACATTAAATACAAACTTAGAAAAGTTATAAATAACAATTAGTCAGAAAAATTACTAGGAATATAATTTGAATGGAAACCAGGAATAGTCTGCACTTGTCATAATGTGTAATAGTCCATTGAAAAAAATATTCGATGAAACTCAAGGTAAAGAGATTCAAATGTTTTGTGCTCCAGCTTGAAAACATGAAGTCACATCCGGAAAATAAATGTTCGTTGTGCAGTAATAATAAATTGTGATCTATCAAATAGTCGACCAAATTGACTGTCAGATTAGCTAACATACGGTGAATTTACTGTTTCATTCATCAACCAAACGTGTCATGAACCATAATAAATTTGTGAATCGAAATGAAGGTACTTATCATCAGTTTCCTCATGTATATATGATATAAATGTGTGTGTGTATGTGTTTGTGACTGTAATTATTTGAGTGGGTGCAGGTACGTGTTTGTTTATGTATTTGAGTGTGTGCGTGCGTGCATGCTTATTGTTGTCTTTAGTACGTGTGAAATTGCCATCAGAGTTAAGGTTAAATGTTCACCTATTCTAAACCCCTATTGTCATATAATGCAATATATCAAGCCTCATTAATACAGACTCTGGCGATAACGCAATAACGACTGTCAAATATAACCGATATCAAATTGAGAAAAAGTTATCGTTACTTCACATACTTCATTACATACGTTTCAATGATTAATAATCAATGGAATCACGTAGGATTATTTCACCAAATATCGGGTATCGAAATTATACAAAGCGATTACAATATTGTCTTTATATACTTATATGAAAAAATATCTACAGAGCAGTCAACTCGTGGACGAAACAGTCATGAAAAACACACAAACATTGAATGGAGGATAAAAAAGCGTAAGAGATTGAAACACATATTAATAAAATTGAAATAGTATGTAAATTATAAAAATAAAGATGAACAAAATACAAAAAAAACAAAAGAATGATAGGATGAAGATAATTTGATAAATGAGTATTTAGAAAGTGAAGCATAAAAGAGAAATAAAGATAGATTAATAAGATAGCAAATAAAAGAGTTACAGTCAATGAACTTCAAATAAAAATAGAGTGAACGCAAAAGCGAAAATACAGGAAACTGAACACAAGGGGCGGTACCCCAGCATGGCCACAATTTAGTGATTGAAACGATTGAAAGATAAAAAAATGAAACTAAAAATTCGTGTATATATGTAAGTGAAGGCACGTGGCATTGTGGTTATGGCTGCATTCACCAACAAGGAGGATGTCCAGAAGAGGCCATGATTGAAGCCGATGGTGATTTTATTCAATAAATTTCCTCATTAGTATTTCAAGATATTTTTAGATAATTTTGGCAAATATATATGTTAAAAAAAGATGTCAGTGATACTTCCATTTTACCGTACTTTAGACAATTCGTTCACCACACCCTGTATATGTATATCTATCTATCTATCTATCTATCTATCTATCTATCTATCTAACTATCTATCTATCACACTTCTATATATGGGCGTCCTCTCACAAAAATTCAAGCACTGAACGGCGTATTAGTTCTTCCTTGAATACAGCTTACAAATATGTGTGTATATAAAGTAACAGTAATTACTTGCATGCATATCCTTCCCAACAAAAATATTATAGTATTTTGTAACTGTTTCTCTAAGAATCGTAAAGCACATATTTTCTTGCAGTATTGAATTAAGAGAAAATACGCCGTTTAGTGCTCTTGATTCATTGTGAGAGGACGCCCATATATAGAAATGTGATAGATAGATAGATAGATAGATAGATAGATAGATAGATAGATAAATATATGTGTGTATGTATATATATATATATATATAGACATTCTTATATATAAATATATATATATATATATATATATATATATATATATATATATATATATATATATATATATATATGTAAATATATATATATATATATATATATATATATATATATATATATATATATATATATATATATATATATATATATATATATATATATATATATATATATATATATATATATATATATATATATATATATATATATACATATATATAGTTGAGGTGTGTTCTTTGAAGAACGCATAAGAGTTCAAATAGAGTTCGTTCACCCGTAGAATTCCCAAATAGCCGGCAATATTCTTATGTTGTGGCATGGAAATCTAGATTTACTAACGTAGACACCAACTGAATATCGCTTGAGGAGATATATAGATCTTCTTATACAGGTAAATCGTTATATAGTTTAATTTAAACTTAACTTTAAATCCTGTAGAAACGAGGATCTGTATGTATCGAAACATTTGTAGTGATTAAAAAGCTGCCTAACCGTACTTACTCTTCCTTTTGACACTTATACTTATATATATATATATATATATATATATATATATATATATATATATATATATATATATATATATATATATATATATATATATATATATATATATATACCTATACATACATGCATACACATACACGAATCTATATGTATATATGTATATATATATATATATATATATATATATATATCTATATATACAGATATATACAGATACATAGATAGATAGACACATGAAGAGTAAAGAGGGAAAAACACAGATTAGTTTTACAAGATTGAGGAGTATATTACAGTCATAATAGTAAAGATATACAGTTTCGTGCAAAATAAGATTTTCTTCTTTCAACGTAATTCAAGTAAGAACCGGTGTTTCGCATTTCTCATCAAGCTAAGGGTTGAAAAATAGACATATTTTTAGGAGGAAGACATATTACAAGGGGAGATAATTGTTCAGTCATTATTTTACTTTAAAGGGGAGGTGAATCTGTAATTTTTATTCTGTGTCTGTATTTTATTCTGGCTAATATCTTAAAATAGAAGGGGCCTGTTTATATTTAACTCTGGTTCACAATTTTGGACAAATCAGCTTTCTTTGTTCAGTCTTACTTGAGTTGAAATCCGGAGCATGTTGATAAAATGGGAAAATTACGAATTGCGGTTGTAATCATACTCCACATTCGTCAATGTTTTGACTGAAATATATTTGGCAATACTGTGGGGTGATATTTTGGGGTGAGTTTTTTGGGGTATGTCTACAATATGTTTTAGGCGCAACACTTACAACTTTCATTTGCTATTTTTCTAAGTTTTAACACAATCTCTAAAAATATGCAGACATAATTTCTCGGGGATAATCATGTCGTTTTTGCTGCCCTATTCCTTATATTTTCTGGATTTAGCTACGATAGCACGGAAGTTTGTCAGTGAACAGGTACGAAATTTTGGTAACCTTAAGATTATGACTCCTTGCAGTATATATATATATATATATATATATATATATATATATATATACATATATATATATACATATATATATATATATATATATATATATATATATATATATATATATATATATATATATATATATATATATATATATATATATATATATATATATATATATATATATATATATATATATATATATATGTATATATATATATATATATATATATATATATATCCAGAAAATTTGACTTGCAAGTAATTGAGAGTCTATTTACTTAATTAACTACAGAAAAAAATATCAATAAGCAATAATTGAACGCTTAAATTTCGATATGAACAGATTGATATATCAAGAAATTATACCAGTATTTCAGGCCAACATGGACACTAATTTCTGGATTTGCTCATTTAAGTCTTGAGTTATCCCATCAACAAAGAAGTACATCACCAAACAGTGTTCGTATGGAAAGGAACACTGAAAATTCAGATTGTGTTACTAAAAGTATTCTGGGACTACATGCTAAATACGAGATCCGAAGAACATAGAATTTACAAATCTTGAAGCATAATAAAGACTGACAACTAAGATGCTTTCAGACGCTAAGAAGACCAAGACAAATTAATTATCTCTGTTCAGGGAGGGGATAACCATTAGCAAAAAGTACATTGAATAATACAATATATATATATGCGTGCGTGTGTGTGTATAAACATATACGTATATATGTCACGTGCTTTTGCCTACATATACATACTTATACATAGATACATATGTAAATATGTGTACATACATATAAATACATAAACACACATACATACATACATACATACATATATATATATATATATATATATATATATATATATATATATATATATATATATATATATATATATGTATATTTTGTATATATATATATATATATATATATATACATGTGTGTGTGTGTGTGTGTGTGTGTGTGTGTGTGTGTCTGTGTGCGTGTGTGTGTGTATGTAAACGCATTTTAGCAGTTGATAACTCAATTTATGTTTTTTTCTTTCCAGATGAAACGCATTGGAATTAATGATGGCAGTCTGACTAAGCTTTGAACAGAGGAAATTCGTTTTAAAATGCTACTAGAAGTTTGAAAACGCAGTTGAAGTGCAAAGACAGTTTAGGAGGGACTTTCAAACAGATCCACCAAACATGACCTACCATCACTCGAATTAGAGATAAGTTTGAAGCCGAGGGAACTGTTCAGAATGTCCACGAGAAGCATTCCAGAAGAGTACGGACACCAACAAGTCCCCAAAAGCAAGAAGGAGTACAGGAAACGAATCACCAAAGTCCAAGAAAATCCCTGCGGCAAGCGAGTCATGAGGTAGGTATTTGAAAATCGTCTGTTCAACTCATTTTAAAGCGTTGTCAATGAAAACGTTACGTTTCAAGACTAGTCCATGCTATTAATGACGATGATCCAGACCGAAGGGTGCAGTATTGCGAGTGGTACTTGGCACGATGTGTAGAACATGCACACATTCCAACAAAGATTGTGTGGAGTAATGAGGCCACGTTCAAATTATACTTCTATACTGTTTCCCCAGACTCACTTTTGTAAAGACCTAAGTCTATAAAAGTTCCATTTCCCCACATTGCCACGCGCTTGTATTGAAACCGAGAACGTAGGACATGAAGCAAACTTCTTAATCTTTCGACAATAACTCCTTTGCACAAACACACACACACACACACACACACACACACAGACATACACACACATACACAAACACACACACACACACACACGCACAAGCACACACACATACACATATATGCATTGATAAATATACGTGTGTGCGTGTGACTGCGTGTCTGTAAGTGTGCGTAAGGTATGCAAACTTAATTGTAAATGTATGCAAATTAATTGCCGTATCATCGTGAAAGAGCATAAAGGATCGATATTCGCAGCAATTTCCAAAACGCACTGCGTTCTCACTTGACCAGAGTTGATTAATATTAATTCTTTAGGATCTGTTTGCCCCATTTTCCCTGAAAATGTCATTTTAATTAAAAGTAATCGTATGCTTATTTAATTATGCACGTTTACACTCAACAATTTTGTTGCATGTGGACGTCTTGCGGAAGCAATTTTCCTCTGTGATTATAAATTCAAAATACTTCTTTCATTTATTTATCTCTCTATAGAAATGAAAATATCTGATGCTAACCTCACAACAAATTCATTAATAAATCTAGATTTTAATTAATCATGAGAAGATCTGTGGCTATTTAATCCTACAGCTGAAATTTTAATTTGATCACAGCTGCTCCCCTTCCTATGTAATATTTAGAACACTTGCTGATTCTATGACAAGCTATTACGTGGCAGCATTCATGGTTTAGACAAGCTATGTGTTAGAACAATTCAGTAGCTGAATAAATCATATATACACAAAGCATTTCCCCACAAAAAATAGACGCACACGCGTACATAAAACTTGACGAACATACACACACTGTCTGTGTCTGACTATTTGTAAATGACAAATGCTGTAGTAGGCAGAGTCATTACAGTGTTGACAGAAATAGCTCTGTGTGTGTGCGCGCATGCTTGTGTGCGTGTTCTGGCGTTCTAACTTGTAATTTCAAATTGTATGATGGATTTTGGTTTCTATCCTTCTCGGATCTATAAAATAATGCACTAATGAAAGAGAACTCCGTTTAAGACAAGGCAAAATAGAGTCTTCACTGTAGAACGGAAACCGAATCTACGCTCAGTTGTGAAGATGTAATGACAAATGAAGCAACACGCGGATTGGGTTACATTAACTTATATATTACCTGTTCTGTATCAACCAGTATGACTGCCAACACACATAGGAAGAGATGCACAGAATGCATATGCACACAGACATGATTTCTTTCTCTCTCTCTCTGTCTCTCTGTCTGTCTGTCTGTCTCTCTCTCTCTCTCTTTGTCTCTCTCACGCACACACGCGCATACAGACACATAGACACATACTCTCATACACACACATACACAAACATGCACGAACACACATTAAAACGTGTAAATATCTTTAAAACAGTCACCATTATATAGTACAACTTAAAAAATAAAAGTTTATATATATATATATATATATATATATATATATATATATATATATAGAGAGAGAGAGAGAGAGAGAGAGAGAGAGAGAGAGAGAGAAAGAGAGCGAGAGAAAGAGTGCGAGAGAGAGGGCGAGAGAGAGAGAGAGATAGACAGTCAGACAAACAGACAGACAGATGACAGACAGACAGGCAGATAGATAAATAGATAGATAAATGCATATATATGTATAACACTGTAATTTCAGAGATGTAACGTTCTGTCACATTTTGAAATCAATATGATGGATAAAATGGAAAGATATGATTATTATACTGTTCACAGAAGACTCTGAGAGGATCTTAACTCAATACATCTAAACAGATCTTCTATTCTGTACATCGTATTATCAATATTCGAGACGGCTTCGATTATTTCGCAGTTTCTTTGTTAGGGGTAGGTACAAATTAATGTTTTTTTTTTTTAATGATTATATTTATACAGCACAGATGTGAGTGATTTACTGTCTTATTCTTTTATTGATAGCGGCCATGCTGGAGCACCGCCTTTAGTCGAATAAATCGAATAAATGCGCAGATATGAAATTTGCTCGCCACTTCTTTTCCAAAATAGCGTCATGACGCCATCCACACTGTCAGAACTTTGGAAAGGATACGTAGTAATGCTTACCATTTATTTGTACCGTAAGCTCCAATGCAAACATTTCAGAGTGTTTGGGTGTTAATCTGAGGACAGTGCAGATGATTGGGAAAGAGTTGAATGAGTCTCATGGCGATTGCGATTGTTCGGCTCTTCGGAAAACACATTCCCATCGTTCAAATAAATAAGAAGAGAACTCCTGAACTTGTTGCTGAGATCCAGACCATAATTGACAACGATCCCTCCCAGTTGATCAGGTCCATCCCTAGGGACAAGGGAGTGTCTGAGATTCTCATCAGGCAGGTATTGCATGAAGGCGTTCGGTGTTCATCATACAAGATGAGAATGAGTCAATGTTTATCCAAAGCCATAAAGGACAAGGCAGAACACCGCGCAACGGAGCTTTTAAGCAAATTCAAGCATCCACTCCAACCGAACATGCTATGATTTTTCTGAGACGAGAAAAATTTCTGCCAGGATTAGATGGTGTACACTCAGAACAAACCATGGCTTTCCCTGTACACAAAACATTATCGAGAGTGATAATAATAAGACATCCATTCAACTTTATGGTGTTTGATGTGATCACTGGTGATGGCGAAGTTATGCCTGTATCAATGTTCCCACACGGCCTCAGACTCAACGCGGAGACCTACATCAAAGGCCTGGAGGAGGGAGTGCTGTCCTGAGTCATGTGGATGGCTGCTGGAAGACTCTATGTCTGGCAACATGACTCTGCGTCATGCCTCACAAGCAGGGGAACCCAGTCGTGGCTGTCAGACAATTTTTGCGACCACGTACCCCCTAACATCTGCCCACCTAACTCCCCAGACTGCAACCCTCTTGATTATCAAGTGTGGGGCGCAGCTGAGCGTGATACCAACAAAACTCCTTGTAACATCAAAGATGAACGGAAGGCAATCATTATGGCAGCATTCGCCAACTTAAAAATATAGATCGCCCAGAAAAGTTGCAGGAGACACTCAAGTCGTCTGGAACCATATGTATGTATATATGTCTTTGTGTCTGTTTTACTCCCCCCCCCCATCACTTGACAACCGGTGCTGGTGTATTTATTTCCCCGTAGGTTAGTAGTTCGGCAAAAGGGACCGATAGAATAAGTACTAGGTTTACAAAAAATAAGTCCTGGGGTCGATTTCTTTGACTAACAATTTTTAAGGTGGTGCTCCATTATGGCCGCTGTCAAATGAGTGAAACAAGTAAAAGAATAAAAGAATAAACGAGCATATGTGAGTCTACGTATAGATGGATGGATGGATACATGCATGCACATGTGTATATATGTGCACTACTTGGACAAATCGTCATTGTTCTATCCTCTGACACTAAATTTCTACACTTATCATCTCACACTCTCATCCACACGTGATATTCTGCTGAAGATATCAGTTACTGTTTTTTTCTGTCAGTGCCAATTAGATGCTTTTTCAGAAGCCAGTATGTTGTTTTTGTTCTCTTTGAAGTTGAACTTGTACCAAGACCTCTATCACCGTTTATCTTCATCAAATATATCTTACAACAATTAAAGAATTATTCCACGAATATTTGAAATCTCATTAACCGATATCTTCAGTGTTTAATATATTTCTTTATGTGTATGTTTGTTTGTTTGTCTGTCTTTTTTTAAATTTTAATCAATGTTTTCATAAAGAGAAATCTTACGTTAGTATCTAATAAATATTTAATTGTTAAAGATTGAATTAGCTATTTTTAAAGTGGTTTACTGTATTTTCTCAAACTGCATGTAATTGCATTTCTTTTATCTTCATCTAAACAAGTTTGTTTGGATGTCTCATTGACAAATGTAGATTGTTAAAACATGTACATATATTTGTCGACATAAAAAAAAACTTGTTTTTCATTAAATAATTAACGTCAGATAAAATATTATAATTTTGAATTAGTTGTATTTTTTTTTATTTCGTTTAATGCAGTAATATTTTACCTCGAGATTGATTATATAACGAAAGCAATTTTCGTATGATATTTAAATACATCCGTTCGGTAATATTATAGATCGAATGCCTTGAACCCTTTTGAAGACCGTCATATCGTATTCCATAACGAGACTGCTTGTACCTACTAATATTTGCGATAAAATATCATTATATATATTTCTTTCCTATGGCTCTAATTGTGGGTCTCTTAAGTACAGTTATTAGATTCAACTTGCTTAAAATTACTTTTCATCAACACACAAGCCACGTGTCTCACAAACCAAATTTAAAATAAAAAACAAAAACAAACAAACAAAAAACGTCATCACCACTTATTCAGTAATGGAAGTTGTAAGACACTAAACTACCAATATCCGACTTTTAAATATTTTCTTCCTGCTGTTATATCTCAAATTTGCGTTTGAAAATCAGAAATTGCCAAACATGTTAGTTTAATGAAGCGAAAACTCCTAAAAGTAAAGCTCAAAGTGCATTTCCAGAATTGATCGAAGTGGGTTTGTGTTTGTTTATATATGTGTCTATGTTTGCTTGCTGGTTATGTATCTCAGTTTATATATTAGCATATATATATTTATGCATATGTATGCGTATATGTGTACAAATTATCCTTGTTAAAGGATACCAAAATCGAAGGACAACACAGGTAACTACAATGTAGATTATTATGTTTAAGTTTGACTGTCTAAATAATATTACTATACTTTTCCCCATTAGAAGCTTCCTTAGAAATTGATATTTGAAATCTGTAGACGCAGTTTTATATCTCAAATCGCTTCTAGGCTGTGCTAAACTTTCGAACGCGATAAAAAGTTTATACCGTTCAAATTTAGAAATGAACAAATAAATTTTGAACGCAGAGACGATATCCATTGAATTGTCGCTAATATTAAATTCTATTTGCAATCTGCATCTTCCTAGGGACGCTCCATTTGTGTTTAATGATGTTCCTTTCTGTAAAATATGATGTTCCACCCACTCCGGAAATCAATACTGCGCCCTAATGATCATGAACTCACACCCCCAACCACACGCTTTCAAACACATGCAGCTCTCTGCATTTATATATGCTTGTTCTGCATTTACGCATTTGCGTATACGCTCGTGTAATTATCTGTGTGCTTCTATAATTTAATAGAAGCCGAAATTTTCCCAGATCACTGCACAGGGTTTGTAGTTATT
Organism: Octopus bimaculoides; assembly: GCF_046866305.1. Classification (NCBI taxonomy): domain Eukaryota; kingdom Metazoa; phylum Mollusca; class Cephalopoda; order Octopoda; family Octopodidae; genus Octopus; species Octopus bimaculoides. The sequence continues at coordinate 50,523,434 of NC_142943.1, forward strand.
GATCCATGGAAGATATTGAATAATAGAACTTTCGGAAGGTATTTAAACTCAAATTCAAAAAGTATTTGAAATCAACGAGATTAATGATTGCATGAAGTTCCTTAGCTAAACTTGATAGATCGTGATGAGTGGTTCATATGATCGTTACAAGGTATGTAAATTTAAACACGCATAAATACATTTATTATAAACATGATCAAATCCATGTAATTTATATATGATAAATTTACAAATGCATAACTTAGACAGTGACGGGAAGAAAACTAAAGAAGAAGGAACACGATTATTGGTAAGAGGAAGGTAATAGTGTAGAGATAGGAAGAAACGGACAAAATAACAAAAAAGTGAATTTATAACATACTTGTTATGTACACATTTTATTTTCTGTCCGTTTTCGTTTCCCATTCAGCTGCTTTTCATTTTCTTGATTTTCATATGTAAGTTATCTCTCAACCACACTTCATTTTCCGGTATTTCATCTTTTTTTCTATTGGCCTCTCCAAAATATTTCTCCGTACACCCCTTTTTCTTTTTCGTTTCGACCTTTGTAGCTTCTATTTTTGTTTGTTTTTTTTTACTTTCATTTATGAGAATTATTATATATGCAAATTTCTCCTAACAAGTTTCGTCCATCAAAATTGAAGTTTTGTGGGAAAATTTCGACCAATTTCTATTAACTTCGACTTTTAGTAATCTCTCAGTTTTAAATTTAAATGCGTTGTAAACATAGTATTTTATAGTTTTGGAAAACATGTCGGAAACGATAAAATCAGGTTAAGTATCTGCGTTTGAGCTTCCAATAAAATATTATACATTTACATGGAATTTAGGACTACATTTTTTCTTCTGTCTATTAAATAATTTGCGTTTGCATGTTAATTTAATATTTGCAAACGAAAATTATTTAGTAAACAGAAAATATTCTATAGTCCTAAATTTTGTAGTTATATATATATATATATATATATATATATATATATATATATATATATATATATATATATATATATATATATATATATATATATATATATGTATATATGTATGTATGTATTTATGTATGTATGTATGTATGTATGTATGCATGTATGTATGCATGTATGTATGTATATATGTAAGTATGTATATATGTATGCATGTACGTGAGTTAGTATTCGTGTTTCCATGTAAAAGCCTTCAAAGATTACTTATGTACTTATATCTTGAAATACATCAGAATTGCTAGAAAGTTAAATTCCAAACACCTTGTTTTTATTTTACGCAGAAGTTACACCTCACTTCCTGCCTCTTTTAAATCCAGTCTTTCTAAGGTGAACATTACAACATAGTAAATACATTTCTGAATGAAGACGAATCACTTTTATACAAACTCCCGCGAGTTTTACTGTGTCTAAATTTCTCTTCATAACTTTTCAGAAATTCGCACCAGTCAAAGTTATGTCTGACTTACTTGATACGTAGAAAACTTTACCGATGGATCTATCGTACATAAGTTCATTTCGCATTAGCTGCGCTAGATTTTCATTGCATTTATTCTATATCCTTATTCAAGCAATTTACTTATCATAATCTGAGATTATCTACTATTACGTAGAAAATATTACAAATAAAACTGAATTCTTCATTCTTTTGCGAGTCTATTAAAACTAAGCGTTAACCACGGAAGTATATTCCTGCCTTTAGTCATTCTGTGATATTTATGCAAATATATAAGGCGGTGAGCTGGCAGAATAGTTAGCACGCTGGTCAAAATGCTTAGCGGCATTTCGTGCGCCTTCATGTTCTGAGTTCAAATGTCACCGATATAGATTTTGCCTTTCATCCTTCCGGGGTTGATAAAATAAGCACTAAGTCGAACACTGAAATCGATGTAATCGACTTAACTCCTTCCCCCAAATTGCTGGCATTGTGCCAAAATTTGAAGCACATATTAATGCAGACATGTCAACTACATAACACATTTGAGAGTGTTTTAATTACAGTCAGATTGTGAATATATTTCAGGACACCCCAAATCCTCATTGCTAATTGAAATTTTACGTTATTTATACAGCACGTATGTATGCATGTATGCATGCATGCACGCGTACATATATAGATGCATATGTAGACAGGCAGGGGATCCGTGTGAATGTGTGTACATATGTGAACTTGTGTGTTTGGAAGGAAGATTTATGTTGTAGAATATATATCTCAATTTCTGACACGCTACATCTTTTAGCACCATTTTATTCCTTCCTGAGAATGTCACATATAAATGACTTCCGGTTACATGTAAATCTAGAGTTTGCAATTATAATGTTTCTATCTTTCAATTTATTGTCGAAATGTTCCATCAGTTTCAGTAATGGAGTAGAAGTAATGGGTCTAAAATACTGCAAAATTGAATGCCAGGTAAATATAATTTACGAATCAGCGTTTAAGAATAGGACCTGCACAAATATAAGAAATTGATATAGATTCGTAATATTCTGAAATTTATTGAGTTATAAATAACTCTAGAATTTGATCTATGCATTATGAATGGAAACCTACACTGCCCTCATGAACTCAAAATGTTAATATAGAGGGTCAGCTAAAATATATCACACATTAGCTGAATAGAGAACCGTTAACATGTAATCAAATCCATGAGCTTTACACCAATGGCCGTGTTAAATAAAAGATGCTTTTCTTCCATATGGCGATTATTGTCGCGCTAGTGAAGTTACGTTGGTAGTAATAGCGTCTATATTTTGCATATATAGCATTTGTTTTCATTTTTGCCGGGCCACGTACTTTTTGTTGAAATAGCTTTGAAACCAAAATAATTACTGGATCCAGAGCATTTCAGCACTAAATCATAGAAATGTGAGATGCTGCTGCATTTTTTCTTAACTCCAGATTATCCATAAAGAAAAGCCTTACAGACCTGAGAATCTTCACATATTTGTAGGTAATATATTCTTAGAACCGCATTGTCCAATATGTTTATGTCTAAGAATGCTGGACGATATACAATGGAGATGTACAGTTATTTCTAGAAGATCTTGTGATCAAGCGCGGCATTCAGTTTGGGGTATATTTCCTACTGCTACTTGGAATGGGGAAAACAAACATATTGCTAAATGACGAAGACGTTACGACTTCAGACTACCAAGCAAATTGTCTTCATTCTTGATCTGGAAAGAGATAATACTGTTCTCATATCATTGAACTCATAGACAAAACTATAGTATGTGTATATGGTATATCTCAGGATTTTGTTTGCTAGCATGCAGTGTTCCGGAGAAAAGGTACATTTAATGCAAATAAACTTCGCACATCTTTCTAAATCTAATAAATTATGAAGTTACATGTTACATGATGACTCTGTGGCCAAAAGATCGTTTGTTTCTTTGTAACGAATAAAATAACAAGACGACGACTGCAAATATTGTTGCACACTGATTTACACAGACCAATGCACACATACGCAAACACACACACACATACAAACACACGCACACACGCACCCACGTACACCCACGCACACACAAACAAACACGCACACAAACTGACATACAGATACCCATTGCTTTATTATCGAATAATTTACTTGGACATGATCCATGAGGTATTAAGCAGTGTGCACTCATAAATTGTTAACATTTTCATTAAAGTTCTGTGATACTATGACTGCCGACAAATTTAGTGCTGTGGAGATACTTTAGCATATGTGATGCGTCTGCGATTACACCGCACCAAAAAAAGCAAGTGTCACTCCGTATATGTTAATGAAGATGTGGTTTATAATTATATTTCATATAATCTTCAATCTACAAATATTATTTTTATCTACTCGCATATATCATTTATTAACACCAACTGTGTATGTTCAGTCCGCCTATATGGATTTTGCTTTACCAATATCCGATTCACACACCGTTAATCTGCTGTTGCAAAAAATGTAAATCAATGCTTGATTATTTGCTCGCAATAAAGTCCCCTGCCGTAAAGTTTACGCCATGTGAATATGTTGGTGTCCGATATAGATAAAAAGCAATTCTGGGAATCATGTTCAATGAATTGGTTTATTTCTCACTTACCATTTTATATTCTCTTTGCATCAGAAAAATTCTAACATTATACGACACCAATTCCCATCAATTCTATAATATATGAATATATATATATATATATATATATATATATATATATATATATATATATATATATATATATATATATATATATATATATATTCATATATTCATATATATAAGCTTGTGCGTGGATAAGTGCTAACTTATGTATATCATGTACGCATATAATATATATATATATATATATATATATATATATATGCATACATATATACTCATACAGACATGTATACATACATACATACATACATACATGATATATATTATCTCACATATATTGTTTATCATGCTCATATGCAAGAAATCATTATTCCGAATTTTTTGCCACATGTAAGCATCTTTCAAACTTACAGAAAAACATTCAAACATACGCACGCACACACTCACACACACATATAAACGATATTGCTTTTAAATTGAAGCGAATATTTCTGTTGACTTTAGCAATGTGTCCATCTATATTTCTGGCCATCAACTTTATTCAATGTTTTGTTCACTTCTATTTATTCGCTCTAAATCCTGTGGTATTACTTACCTTTTAACAACTACGTTGCATCTCGTTGATTATCGGTCTTGGCTTACGATACAAATAAAGCAGATAATACTGTATTGATTTTGTCACATTGGCTGCATATTGATGGCAAACGTACCAAAGTATATATAATTGGAAACGGAAACAATATCGATTTTCATTGGCTATTTACATATTTCATTTAATACCAAAAGTAACTGCTGTAGTTATTACACAGTAAGAAAGTCTATAAGAATTACATATCCGTAAAACTCATATATATTTCAACATATTTTCTCTACATCTTACTCATATTTTCAAATTGTTTTACAGATATTTAAAATAAATGCTAGTTATTTATGAGTAATTAATATTGGCAGAAGATATACCTAAATATAACAATCGCAATTTAGAGACGACAATTCATTCAACAAATTCTGGTGGAGAGTAGGTGTCACCATTCTCGAAGTGACAGCGTAAAAAACATTAATTTCATATTTTAGCAACAGGGCAGCCAGCTAGTGGAAGTGGGTAAGACAATTACATCGATCCCAGCGTTTTAATGGAACTTATTTTTATCGAAGACGGAAGCATGTAAGGCAAAATCGATCATGGAGGAATTCGAAATCAGAACATAAAGATGGACGAAATGACGCTAAGCATTTTGTCCGGGTCTCCAACGGTTGTCAGCACATAGTCTTAAGCTAAACAAAAATACTGTTTCTTCTTGACAATGAGATTTCTCATCAATCTCTCAGATGGAGGATCAGGAAATAGGTTTGTGCGGGCAAAGAATTTCTACTGATTCATCACGAAAAGTATGTCATTTACTTTAACCTTTCTAACTGGTACTCGCTCAACTATAATTATTCAGTCGCATAATATATATATATATATATATATATATATATATATATATATATATATATATACAAGGCTAGTTAGATACATACGAATAGTATATTACTCTTTTGTATCATTAGGCCAAGATGTATTCACTCAGTAATCAAGCTTCCCTATTGCTTTAGATTATTTGTTTCATAATATACCCAGCTTAAAGTAGTGTTCGTTTCATTGTTCAAACTTGATAGGGCACCTTACTTATTACTGAACCATATTGAAGCTGTTCTTCTTTCTTCGGTATTGCAGCTAATTAAAATCGTCATTTGTATATATTCACAATGCAGATGGGGAGATTGATCTATCTATAATTAAGTATTTCAATTGAAGAGAAAATCATTGCTGATAGTTGAATACGAACCATTGTCGTATTGGCTGTGAATCTAAGCCATATTAACTCTAAACAATAGTTTTTTTTTTGTCTTATAATAAAAGTTGTTTTATTCATTAATTACTAGCGGTGCCACAATATTTCGTTTTGCAATCATAATGTACTGCGAAATATATCACAGCTTTACAAGTCAATATTGTATGATATCATGTGGTATTTTGACTTATAAGTTTATTTCTACTGCAGATTTTATGAGGAATTCAGAGCGAGCACTGCAACGTACGACATATCGTAAACAAATACCTCTATGGAAATAATACGATCAAAGAGAGAAAATGAATTGGTCTATCCAACTGTAGTACATCTCTGTGGGTATTTAAGCCACGTATTTGTGGATAGTTGATGGGTTAGATGTGGTGCTGACGAAAGGGCAATAATCTTTCAAATATGCATATACATGCATTAGCTATTTATTCTATCTTCATCGCATTTTCACAATGTATTTGTTAATAAAACGTCGTAACTTGTAGTGGTAGCTCTTGACTCACTAGAAATTCTGTAAAGATACGCTTAAAACTGAGTTGAAAATATTGCTCTGTTAGCACACGGTAAGACAGAGTATCGACTTGTATACTTGTAAATTACAGTGTAGTACATTATGGTTACGAAACGAAATTTATGTAATGTGTTTGTGGATAGTTGTTGGGTTAGATGCGATGCTGATGAAAGAGCAGTAATCCCTCAAATGTACAGCTACGCCGATTACATATATTTTCTATATTTGAGCACGTTGTTTTCATATGTGTATTTGATTACAAACTGTAGTATGATGCAGTGGTGGCTCTGATTTCTGTAGCACACATACACACTTTAAAATTTATCTTATTATTGCAAAGTGGCTGTCGGTGTTGTGACAAATTTAGAAGCTAAAAACATAAGCATCATACATTAGTGTTTTAACATATACTTCATTCTAGAGAATATAAGTTAAGTACCATACTCATATTCTCTTGAAATTCAGAGAATTATTGATTGAATTAGAAAAAGCCAATTCATTTTATTTGTGTTTGACGAAAAATTATACAATCAAGCACAACAAAAGCTGCATAGCGTAAGTAGAAAATGTTCTGGTTGCATTTGTTTATCGTTTATCTGTTATTTTAAATTTCTTAGCATTTGTATTTTGTGTAAATTATTATATTCTTTACAGACAATCTCTGTATGAATGTTCAGTTACCGTAGTTTCTTATTTTAGAAGTACTTGCGGGTATCTATCTATCTATCTATCTATCTATCTATCTATCTATCTATCTATCTATCTATCTATCTATCTATCTATCTATCTATCTATCCATCTATCTATTTATCTCTCTGTGAAACTTTATACATATAGAGAATAAAACTTTATTATTCTTCTACAAGAATGTTGCTGAGAGTGACTTCTAAGTACAGACATTTCTTCCGAATGTAAATATCCCTTGCAATTTGACCTACTTTTATCGCTCTACGCCTCCTCTGTTTGTTTCATATTGTCCCTAAATTCCTCCGTCCATATCGCCCTTAGCGCAGTCAATGTCATTATGCACACGCATAGCTTCACCCTTTATAAAAACAACTTGATTGCGTCTCAGTGTTCTGTCTTGCACTTCTATTCTCATTGTCTAATTTCATCCCTCATCTTGTATCACCCAGATTCTCTTTCAGTCGGATTGCATCATTTTCTTTTTATTTTTTCATTAATTCTTAGTATCAGAATTTCCTCATTCTCCCAGACATCTTTCCACTTTCAAACCTATTTCAAGAAGGAATAATATTCGAAAGTTCATAAAAATATTTTTTTTTTCCATTTCTGTTATCGGCAAACTAATTATTTTGATCTTAAACCATCTTATTTTCTTTGTTGTTCTTTTAGCTTTCTCTCCCTCTTTATTTCTTTTTTTGTTTACACGCATACAGACTCACACACAGAGACATACATTCAAATATATATATATGTTTGTGTGTGTGTGTGTGTGTGTGTGTGTGTGTGTGAGAGAGAGAGAGAGAGAGAGAGAGAGAGAGAGAGAGAGAGAGAGAGAGAGAGTGTGTGTGTATGTGTGTGTAGAGAGAGATAAATATAGATTGTTGTCTCCTTAGCCACACGCATTTATGCATTATATTTCCAGTGTGATTTCATTGACCTTTAAATAATGAATGCCGTACCCGAACGGGCAGATTTGATTTCCTAACATGACAAGAATAAAATAATATAATAAGCTTGACGCAATATGTTCTTTAGACGAATTAATAATGGCATTACTATTATCATCCGATCAGTTGATCAAAGTCGTTGACCTCTTGAGATGTTTGGTTTCCCATCACTGACAATGAATAACCGATTACTGTAACCTCGAATAAAGTTAATTAATCCTGGAGATCAGAATTTATTTAGCCAAACATGTACTAACACATTTGATATATTAATAGTTTTTTCTATACACATCACAGAACATATACATGCTGAAGCGTGCGAACTTAAAATGCTGAAATACAAATTAGCAGATATAGAAATATTGATATTTCTTGAGTCGCAATATGCATTAAATTTGAAGTTGTGTTTCATTTTCTTCGGGCTATTTGTGGTAATATAATTTACCATAAATAAGATTTAACTTTAAACAACGAGAAAAGAAAAAAATAATGTTGTTATATGCCTATCAAATAGTGTTCGTGTTTATTGGAATAAATATATTTGGAATATGTCAGTAAGTGATTAGAGAGATATCGGACAATTAACCTATGTGTATGTATGTGTATGTGTCTACATGTGTATCTACATGTACGTTTATATCACTTTCGTCTTTTATTCTTTACTTCTTTCAGCTGCAATGCTGGAATACCACCAGCGTACAAAATGAAGTATGTGCGTGTCACAAATTATACTAACATAAATATCTTCAAAATTGACTTAAATAATTTCAATAATTTTGATAAATTTCGATCATCAGAAGCCTAGAACGTGTCTAAATTAATATCAAAACCTAGTGAAATCATTTGCGTCATATATTGGGACACATAGTGTGCTGCCTATCGTTGTTGGCGGAAATGTATCTAGTTTTTGTGGTTTGTCCAGTATTTGTTTCCGGAAATTACCACGGCGCCATTTAAATGCTATAGAGGTTAATTTCTTTTTTGATTGTTTTCAGATAATTTTTGATAAAGCAGAAATAAACTGTTGACGTAAATTCGCTGTATCATAGTTTATGTTATGTGATAGGGCTAGAAGTTCCTAGGTAGCATATGCCACGAGCCTAGACTTCGATAATCGTGAACCTGATGCTGGCACTATTTGGGCTGACGTGATTTACTACATTCTACAGGTGATATAGTGCTCCTGGCAATGCTGGAGAGCATAGAGCAAAAACTTTAGAGGTTTCCCATTTGTTTTATTTAATTTATTTATTAACTAGGTGTGATTGATTTTTGTTGCATTAAAATTTTCATATTGATTTCCTATAGGGAAATACCATTGTGATCTGTAGAGTGGAAAATTCAACGAATCCATTAGCATGCACTGCAGTTATATCGACTTTACTGTTGATAAGCGCACTCCAGCTTAGATTGTTGTTGACATTTACACCTGAGTCATTTACACCTAAACGTTTCCTCGTTTAATAGCATGCTTTTTTCCCGATGAGTCACAAGCAATGGTTCTGATTATGTGTGCTTGTGTGTGCATGTATGGCTGTGTATATGTATATGAGTATGTGTGTGCATTTCTATCTATCTCTCTATATATCTATATATGTATGTTTTTATGTAGGTATGTATTTATCTATATATATATTTATCTTATATATACATTTATCTTATATATACATGCATATATATATATATATATATATATATATATATATATATATATATGTATGTATGTATATATAAGTGTGTATAAAGATATATACACTAAAAGAAGACCCACAGGAGGACTTCTTACCTGCTAAGAAGGGCGGTTAAACCCAAACCACATAAAAATAATTATTTAGGCACGCCCGATAAAGCGCTAGAATGAAAGGAATTATTATTTCTAGTTAATCCTATACTCGAGTTTCCCTATTAAAGAGCAAATAAATTTATTTATCATCTGTAGTTCATCAGTAGTATCGCTAAAATAATGCATAGTTATGTAGCTTAATACGTACCGAAAAAACACGTGCGAACTGCATCCTTATAACATTATGGATCCAAATCAATTGCGCAGGCGCATTCGCATAGCCAGCAGCAAATAATTTTAAACTGCGTAGTATAAGCCTGAGAATTAGAAAGTTTTATTGTGTACGTCATAAGGATATGAAATTAGAATAATTTATTTCCAGTGGTTCGCATGCGTAATAAAAGTCATAAGACAACATATTTTCTTATATAAGAGCGTACAAAGATATATATATACAAAGAGAAGACCCATGACGGGACTTCTAATAAGCTAAAACATGACAGTTAAACCCAAACCTTGAAAAAATAATTCTAAAGAATAAGAAATAGGAAATCCTTGATACGGAATTCTACATTTAAAAAAAAAATAATAGAAATGGCTTTTCTGATAATTTTTCCACTTTAATAATTAGATATTTATAAGTTTACAAAAGTGACAATATTGTAAATAACAGCAAGTAAAGCTCCACTTAGTCAAACCCCTAGAATGTCCCGCTTACCTGCCAAATCTCACACAATTCTCACATAGTGAGAATTATTTTAAAATATTTTATACCTTATAAATGCTAATAAACGGCTCTGGAAATTTTCCTCGAAAACGCGTTAAGTTGTGACTCGATAAGATAAATATTTTTAAAAAATACTTCATACACAAAACCAATAGCACGGGCTTTTGTATAATATGCAAGATATAACAATAGGCACGTGCGATTCCAACAAAATAATCATATACACACATGTACAACTATATCTATCTAAATCTATTTAGCTTTCTATCTAAGTCTCTCTCTCTCTCTCTCTCTCTCTCTCTCTCTCTCTCTGTCTCTCTCTCTCTCTCTCTGTCTCTCTCTCTCTCTCTTTCTATATAGATACACATCCATACATATATATGCATATATATACATACACACAACTATACATGCGATTATTTGAATATAATGAACAATTCGTGCGTGCTTTATTTAGAAGTTGCATATTATATATGGGTCTGTGCGTTTATTCATAAATTTAGTTTTTAACGTTTATTATCTCACGTCATACTTTTTTTTCTCAAAGATGTTCTAAAACAATTTATTTGCATATTTTCCATGTATATGCACAATAAAATAGTTTTAAATCATTCGTAGCGCATTAAGTGCTTTGGCAGGTTGGAAGGAGTTTTTAGGCGATTAAGTGATGCAAACTCACCGCCATATACATACATACATACATACACACGTATATATATATATATATATATATATATATATATATATATACGTTGAGTGGGGAGAAGATGGACGTATGTGTACGTGTATATAGTTATATAGAAATACTTATGTATTGCAAATCCTCGCTGAGAATAAAATGATGTACATAGGTAATGTATATGTTATTTGTGTGCAGAGAATTAGTGGAAATCACCTGACTGCGCCTCGGGAAATACCTACGCGAACTCCTTCATAAATCCGTACGACAATATAACTGTTATATAAAGGATTTATAAATTGCCTATCTCTGTGGTGCATAACTTAATTTGAACATTTGAGGAATTTTGTTTTTGCATACCGTAAACTAATATATTATTTATGAAACACACCGCGTAAATGCAATAATTTACAGAAAAATAGAAATATCTTTTAAAATTGTAAACTCACGTTGTGGATGAAACATGCACTTGATGAACGCACATTAAAAGACAATTCCCTCTACGTAAGCCGTCACGATATGTTGAATGCAACACCGGGGTGCCCTATCATGGCTTCATTCTCTAATCTACATCACAGAGAATTCAGTTCCGATAACACATTCATAAATTAGAATTAAAACCAATTTTGCGTTCTTGTTTAAACCAACACCAATCATTGTAACATTTAAATTTATTTCAAATTTTTCTGAATTATGAAATGTTAATCATAAAATAATTAATGCTTAATTAATGACTCACGGTCATAACCACAATTATGCAAATTAAGGTTTTCGCCATAGTGCAAACAAAATTTATGGATGCTTTGTGTTTCAAATAAATTATCTCAGCCGTTTTTTTTTTTGGTGGGGGGGGGCTTATGTCTTTTACATGACTTTAAACTATGACCCGTACCTACAAGTTTGGAATAATTTCTGATCCACTCTTTTTCCACAGGTTTACACTGGCCCAGCGTAACTGCCATTCAGGACCCCAGCAGTTGGTTAATTGGGATCTGAACTGAGATCAGTGGTGTATATGGAAATAAACATCATTGGAACAACTGTCGGGTGCACCTCAACCCCAGATAAGGACTAGCACCCGGTAACCACCTGAGCCATAGTTATGTGGGGTTATATGTCATGTGTAAGGCAGATACCCGCTCTTTTATCTGCTTCGCTTGATGTTTCTAGATTTTCTAGGAATGACACCAGAATGGCAGAAGTATAAAGACATAAAGCAGCGAAAGCATTAAAATGAATTATCTCCAGCAAATGTTATAAATGCATCAATCATTGTACTAACACCATAATCTTTAATTTATGCATGCGGAAGAATCCTGTATTCCTGGAAATATGCAATCGAAATTTAAATTTGTTTTAACTTTATTCGTTAGTCCTTTAACTGTGTAATTAAAGATAGAATTCGAAGGATACGTTGGCTTTGAATGTATAACGTTCGATCTAACGGGCGAAGCATTAACCGCATAGAGCAAACGATACAAAGAGATTTCTGAATGAGTATAGAAAACACGACATTTTATTTTCTGGACTGAAGGATACAGTTTGTTCTACATATTATTATGTATTCATATATGAGAGGCAACTTACTTTCTCGACGGAGCAATTTACGTTATCTTCAATATGTCAATAAACAGTCAATGCAAAAGAAAAGATATGCCAATAACCAAACTTCTGAAACTGTTTTTATTCTTATGTTTTCACAGTCAATACCCCAAGTTCACTTGATATCCAAACTTGTTTCTTATCAAAGTTAATTATAATCGTTCGAGATTTGAAAAGAAACAAAAAAGGAATTTTCATTACGAAAATGTCGTCAAAATAACGTATATCGCCCCTAGGTATTATGATGAAATCATGAATTACGATAAGATTAGAAAACCACTGCACGCAGGATAGCAAATTGCCGCTGGTGAAAACAAAAGTGAAATATTTTTTGGAGTATTTTTCCTTTATAAAAATTGATAAATCGGGATAAAATAAATACATGCAAATGTTTCCTTTTGATCAATGCTAATTTTGACAGGATCGATTATTTCTTCAAAGTGTCTAACACTAAGCTGAAAAGAAAAGAAATAAGCTGGTATGCTTTATGAAAGTTATCATATGCCTAAAATTAAAGAACAAGTTTGAAGTGCATGTGTCCCGTTTTCCTTTAGAAATATGCTATTTCGCTGCATTGAACATGACATTTCATATCAAAGCACAATATACAGCCTCAGAATTTGCTGTTGAAAGGATGCAAAAATTATAAAAATCAGAAGGAACTGTTAACTATGCATTGTGTCATATTTGGTGTTATAACAGGTTCCAGCATAGGAACGAAGTTTGTAATTTGAAGAACGAAAGCAGTCAGCGGTATTGGCTTACTGTTTGATTGATACTATATTTTATTAGGCCCACGAAAATATTTGGAAAGCATAATCGCAGTAAGAATGGAACTTAAAACCTGAATAACAGGGACAAATCGTCTCGAATACTTTTGTGTGATGCACTAGCGTCTCTGTCGATTCGCCACCTAGTTTTATGATAAACAAAAGTCCTTAACATAAAACATATATACAGTGTTTCTATCTATGACCATTGGTTTATCTCTCCATTCTATTCCTGCATCCAATTTCAAATTATTACTCCATGTATATATATATATTAACATAGAGGGAGAATTTTAAATTGGATACATATATATATGAATGAATATATATATATATATGCATAACGATATTATATATATATATATATATATATATATATACGAATATATGCACACACACATATATAAACACATATATATATACATACATACATATATATATATATATATATATATATATATATATATATATATATATATATATATATATATTGTTGTACTTGGGGATGGTCATATTGCCAGTTTAGCCAATAAAAACACACGCACTGTATATTTGGTGTTAATTTTTTTTTTTTTCAGCTTTATATTACATTAATCTTAATCTTAATCTTAATCTTATTTCGGCCAGAGTTCTTTCGTCACACTTCTGTGACCTCATCAGTGGTCCTTTGTTTCCTTCTTTCTTATGTGTGTCTCACCTTGCTAACTAACAGCCATTTTGTATTTTGTATTCCTATTGTATGTGTCTACGCATGCGTGTCCTTCAATGTGTCTGTGTCTTTTGTAAGTGCATGTGTGTATGGGGAGTGTCTGTATCACCTATATTCTCTGTTAATACGTGTTCATATGTATTAGTTTTTATTTATTTATATGTTCATGTGTGTGTGTGTGTGTGTGTGGTTTTTTTTTTTTTTTTTTTTTTTTAATGTGTTTAATTAAATTTTGTTGACGTATGTAGTATTTAATTCCATTTGTTTATCTATGTATTGTATTATACTTTGTTCCTATTATTGTTTTATGGGTAACATGTTGTCACATGCTGTGGTTTGTTAGTGGCGTATGTTAGTGTTCCATTCTAGTTTCCTATTCAGGCTAGGTTTCCCTTCTATTATGTGTGTAGCTTCAGTAATTTGTCTAAGTGCTGCATCACTGCTATGTGTAGATAAGATTTTAATTTCTATGTTGTTGATTGAGCCTCTATGTTCTTGCTCAGCGTGCTGGTACAGAACTGATGAGTTCTTCCCTTCCTTAAGTTCCCTCCAATGTTCGTTTGCCCGCTCCCCTATACTCCTTGCTGTTTCGCCTACATATGTCGTTGTCTTATTTCTGCATCGTCCCTCTGTACATCTTATACTATAGACCACATTTCTGGTTTTGCAGTTCGTTTGTGGGCTAAATCTACATACGATACAGTTCCTATCAGTGCAGGGGGTTCTACTGAAAGGGTATGTTCTACTGATAAGGGATTTGATAGGGTTGCCTGGCCTTTCGACAACCTTAATTCTTAGCTTAAGTTTGTCTAGGGCCCTTCTAAAGCGGTACGCCAGTTCGCCTCTAGGGGTGGTGTCGACGAACATGACGCTTTGGTACTTGTGGCTATTGTACCATGAGCTTGCCTTCCCTATTTTCTTCTTAGTTCTTTCTATGGTGTTCCATGATTTGCTCCTATAGAGTGGGCAAATCCCATTCCTATCGTTGCGTTTGATTGTTTCAAACTTCTTCATAGCTCCTTTGTAAACCCTGATCCTTTCTTTATGGCTGTAACCCGAGAACTGCATGCGGTGGACGAAATGTTGTATATGTCTCTTTAATTCTGTAGGGTCGCACATGCAGGAGACATTTCGCATTACTCTGACGAGGTCTGCCATCAATATGTTGAATTTGGCATTGTCCGCAATAGCCGAGTTCCGGTGGGTCAGGTACTTGGAGGCCATAGGTTTTGTATAGTGTGAATGGAGGATTCTGGTTTTATTGTTCTTAGTTTCTAGCCAGAGTTCAGTATCTAATACAGGTAATCTATGGTTAGGGTGTTTAGTAGGGTAGTCTATCGTAACTCTAATACTCTGGTGGATGGAGTTAGCTATTCGCTGGATGCTCTCCATAGTCTTAGTTTCTATTTCTATTTCAGGGGTACTCTCTTGTGGGGGTGTCTTTACCACTAAGTTGATATCATCGACATATCGAGAGTACACATTCACGAGTATGGAGTTCTGTGTCAGGCGTTCCTTAAGCCTTCTGTCCCACCATACCATGAAAAGATTGGCCACATCACCGGCGATACTAACCCCGATGGCTGCCCCCTCGTCCTGGGCGTATAATTTGTTGTTAAATTTAAAGGTGTGGCCTTTTAGGGTGACCTTTATACTAGCTCCTAGTGCATGTGCGATCATTTTCTTTACCTGGTGGATATTAGAGACACATACAATAGGAATACAAAATACAAAATGGCTGTTAGTTAGCAAGGTGAGACACACATAAGAAAGAAGGAAACAAAGGACCACTGATGAGGTCACAGAAGTGTGACGAAAGAACTCTGGCCGAAATAAGATTAAGATTAAGATTAAGATTAATGTAATATAAAGCTGAAAAAAAAAAATTAACACCAAATATACAGTGCGTGTGTTTTTATTGGCTAAACTGGCAATATGACTATCCCCAAGTACAACAACATCTGTTTCAACACACGATTTCACATACAAAATCTTGCAAAACAAATATATATATATATATATATATATATATATATATATATATATATATATATATATATATATATATATATGTATGTATATTCATTATATATATATAACATTGGTCTATCCCCAGCTACTTTAGTTATCGGTTTGAAAGTTCAGGAACATCTGCTTTGTAAATATTAGACAAAAAGAAATGTAATTTACTATTCTGTCACCATTTTCCTGCTGAGTGTATTTCAGGATATATTTTAGATATTTAATATACGCATGCATATGTAGTAGTAGTAGTAATAATAATAATAATAATAATAATAATAATAATAATAATAATAATAATAATAATAATAATAATAATAATAATAATAATAATAATATAGTATATGTATATGTATGTATGCATGTTTGTATATATATGTGTGCTTCTATGTATGTATATACATACATATGTATATGTGTATATACATACACATATACATACACATATATATATGTAGCTACATATACATATATTATATATATACATATATATGCATATACTTATACGCGTATATCTGTGTATATATATATGTGCCTGTATATCTGTATGTATGTATGTGTATATATATATATATATATATATATATATATATATATATATATATATATATATATATATATATATATATATATATATATATATATATATATATATATATGAAAACATTCTAAGTATACATTTAAATTGTACCGAACAATAATTTAGCAGAAATTGATTGTATGTCAGAAGAACACAGAAGTAATTCTATTTTTACTTTTTAATGTTCATTCCGTAATGTTCTTTAAAATTGCTTCCATGCATTTCCTGCTATTTTAGTTAAATCCGTTTGAGAAATATCAAAATTATATGTTTTCAACTATATCATCCACAAGGAGAGACAATTTGCTGTTTCGAAATCATTTTCATTGAAAATATTAAGTATCTGGAACATAGTTTTAACTGCAACGTATTTCTTCTTCATTTTTCTTACGAGCACGAAGACGTCTCGAACATTCAAAAACGGTTATTTATTGATTTACGGTAATTATTTTATTCGGTGCGGGATAAAACTTTAACTAATTTAAGTACGTGACAAGACATTTTTCATAAACATTTAGTTGCTATTACACTGATTGATGTACGACAGGTGTTATTTTCTACTAGCCCCTTAGTATTGTTCAAAACTATGTACATTAACCGAAGCCTGGAGCGCACTGCAGCACGTTAATGCTTTAATTGACATAATAAATTGACCGGAAATCTCTTTCTACATGCAATATTTAAAACATGAAAGGAAGTTTTAAAAGTGTCACAATATGTGGAATATTAAAATTGTTAATAACAAAATGTTAATGCTTAGAAAATATATTCTGTAAGAAAAGTAATAATGGTGTATCTCAATTTACGTATTTTGTGGTTGTAGAGGCCCAGGTTAATCATACAGGTCATAATTATTATGACAATCTTGCAAAACGTTTCATCCTGTACTTTTCTAGATGAGGGACTTTCACTGTTCCTCTTATATGAGCGAGAAAATGTAAACTGGGGCAAATTCGACAGTTATGTCTGCAATACCTTATGGCCGCATAGATTCGCCGTCTTTGGCGAATTATCGCATGATGTATTTATTTATTTATTTATCTATTCATTCATAAAGTACAATATTGGTCACATTTTGTTTCCGTTGCAGGGGAACAGGTACAGCAGATACATCTGATACAATTACCATCCAATATATTTTAATTTAGTTACAACATTTGCTTTCAAAATATTTCCAGAACATTCATAAACGAATAGGCCCAAACGTGGCTACGTAGTAAGGAACTGGTTTATAGACCACATGATTGCTGGTTCATTCCAACTGTATCGCACCTTGGGTAAATGTTTCTACCATAGACTCGGTCGACCAGAGCCTGCTGCATGAATTTGGTAGACTTAAAATCTATTATACATCATGTGTGCATGCGTGTACCCGCGTGTGTTTTGTTTTTGCGTTTGTCCCTTACCACCGACTATCAACTGGTCTTTGCGTGCTTTACGTCCCCGTAAAGTACAGTTCGGCAAAGAATCCGACAGAATAAATACTGAACCTTAAAAGAAGAGCTGGAATGGATTCATTCGAGTAAATATGTATAGACGCATAATCATCTATACATACACACACACACACACACACACACACACACACACACACACACATATATATATATATATATGCATATATATATATATATATATATATATATATATATATATATATATATATATATATATATATATATATATATATATATATATATATATATATATATATGTATATATATATATATATATATATGTATATATATATATATATATATATACATCATGGATGGATGGGTGGATGGACGGATAGTTACTATATAAAATGCAGACTATGGGGAGAAATTGCTTACAATGAGGGGAACGAATATTACTTTCTAAAATCAGTGCGATTACTAGTCTTCTATTTCTCCACAGTCAAGTTCGGCTACTTATCTGTAAATGTAAATAATATCTTTGTGAGTGCTGCGTATGAATATATTTGAGAAAACATAACTTCCTTGAGTTATGGCGTTATTGTTCTCCATATATTTTTCTTAAAAGCAGAATGAATAAAAAATATTTACAGGAATGGGTCTAAGAAAATAAAGAAATGTCAGTATATATCTATTGGCTAGTTATATTTCTACATTTTCTTTCATAATGCATTGATACAACGAAAATCCCAAATCGTTGGCAGTGGAAATGACAAAACTAAAAAAAAAAAGAACTTGCCTTATATGAATCCGGTTCTCCCATATTTCAATGCTTAATAATTCCATTGGCATTCTATTATCAGATTTATTGAAATCAATAAACTGTTTATTAGTATCTTCAATCATTTATCTATAACTTGTTTCAGTCATTAGACTGTGACCATGCTGGAGCACTTGGCTCTTATTATTAAAACTCGTTATATACGTGTTGAGTGCGTGTGTGTTTGTGTGTGTACGTGTGTGTACTTGTGTGTATATGTGTGTGTATAAATGTATACGTATGTGTGCATGTGTATATGTATGTATATATATATATATATATATATATGTGTGTGTGTGTGTGTGTGTGTGTGTGTGTGAGTCTGTGTGTGTGTGTGTGTGTGTGTGTGTGTGTGTACGTATATATATATGGGGTGTTGTTTTATAGCGCGAAGAAGCAGGTAAGATACAAGTTGTTTCAACATGAATTATGCTGCCCTGTTTATGATTGCTATCAATAAATCTAAAGGTTAAGATGATCATTTAACCAATTTATCTCACATTCTCCTTTGTAAATATTCTTTTCAGCACGAACTGTGCAGGTGTTTACATAAATAAGTAGTATATCATATTTTCGTTACTGAAAACTTCGATAGTATACGTTATAAATATTTATGTAGGTTTAACAAAATATAAGTATAGATATGCATAAAACTTCAGTCGCTTGAAGTATGGATTGACAAAAGTTGTAGAATAGGAGCGTAGAAACAGTTTGGTAAGAAATAATTATATCAATGTGCTTTAGGAATTTTAACAGAATAATTATTTCAGACTACTTTATAAAATTTGTTCACCATTTTGTTTATAATTAAAGCTGGAATTTTAGATGACAAAGATGAAAAAAAATTAGGGCATACATTTTATCTGTAAGACAACCATTATCTTCTAAATTCGATAAATGAAACATTTCCACCATTTATTCGATCTACAAACAAAACTACAGCGAGGCCGGTTTGGGGCAAAGGAATGTTTTCACTGTTCAAATTGCAATTTTTTTTCTCTAGCCAACGATCCTTCATATTTTGTATGTTTCTCGCTACAAAACTTACGACGCCAAACATTGTCACTTGACATTAACATACGGATGTAGCGGGGAAGCTCCAAAAATTCTAAGAGCAGTCATGTAACTATCCTCTACCAATCAACTCTTAACCAAAACCTATACAAATTTGAACCAAGTACGTCCTATGAAAATAGAACAAGCTTCAAACACTAGTCAGAAGCAAGGTATTTCTATCTGATCTGTTGAAAATCAGTGTAAACTATTAAACCAGTTAAACCTTTAAATATAATTTTAAAAATTAAGTATTCTCAGTCCGTATTCAACTTCCATTCAATATATCTATGTATATATATATATATATATATATATATATATATATATATATATATATATATATATATATATATATATATATATATATATATATAGGTGTGCGCCTACCTGTAGAAAAATATATGAGTGTGATGCTGGTTTGACTCTGTGGTAAGAAATTTGCTTCTTAACCACATGGCTCCAAGTTCTCTCTCTTTGCGTGTGACTATGGGCTGTTGTAGCCTTGGGCTGACCAAAGCCTTGAGCATGAAATTGGTAGACGGAAACTGAAAGACGCCTGTCGTATATATGTGTATATGTATATGTATATGTATATGTATATATGTATATGTATGTGTATATATATATATATATATATATATATATATATATATATATATATATATATATATATATATATATATATATATATATATATATATACACATACATATACATATATACTGAGACTCAGATACCATATTTGTTAGGAACTATGAGAGAATTTAAGCATTCCAACAAAATGCGGGCAAGTACCTTTCCAACCACAGACAGAAGCGAAATCCCACGAGAATTACCACACAGATCCTGTCTCTCCGATTTATACAAGGATACTAAAATGGCATCACTTCTGTCTTGAGGCACTTCCTCATTTGTCCAAAAGTGATAAAATCAATATATTTTAGAGTTCAAACATTTTGTCACCCTAATATTTAAAGACTTCTGCATAGATTCCATCAGACCCTGGATACTTATTCACCTTATTCACAGCTAGACAAATGTCATTTAGAGTCGGTTCAATGCCATTTCTTGAAGAATCCCATGATTTATGACTAAGTGCATAAATTATGCTTGCCTTTTGCTGGGCTCAAATCTCATATGGGAACCCATAGCAAACGAAGCTCCATCAACTATTCTGTCTGTCTGCGCACACATTTCAATGACATGTGTGCCAGAAGGTTTGCAAATCTAACAGAGGACCCAAAATACATTTTAAGATCCACAAAGACCGCAAATTTTTTGCAGCTCTTTGAGGTCCAAATCGGAAGCGTAATGTATGTGGTTGTGTTTTCAAAACATTGTTTGGTTTAAAAATATGTATCCGATGCCATGACGGTTCTAAGGTGTAGGTACAGAAGGTAGTCAAACTCTGCATAAGGAGTAGACAACCACCATAAGTGTGTATGTGTGTGTGTGTGTGTGTGTGTGTGTGTGTGTGTGTGTGTGTGTGTTTAATCCAATATCATTTTTCTTGTAAGCACAAGACCTGAAATTTGGGGGATAGACTTCTCAATTACATCAATTTAACTAGTACTTCATTTATCGACCACAGGGAAACATGGAAGGCAAATTGGTGAACTTGGGCAGAGTTTACCCTGTGAACACAATGTCGGTAAAAATGTCGCTAAGGATTTTTTTCCAATGCAGTAACGTTTCTGCCAGCTCACCGCCTTATTTATATATCGAATATCGAAAATGTTTTGTATAGCAGATGTTCTTAGATCTTCCAAGGAAAAAAATTGGGGAATATATTTAGAATTAGCTCATAGCATACTTTTTCTTGATACTACAAGCGGAAATGTATCGGATGTCCATGCCAAATAATTGAGATTGGTTTTCTTATTTTATTTTGTGGTAAATTTTTATTGGCATACATAAATCCATATATTTATGACCGGATATGTAACAACGTAAATCCGGCTAGAATACATAAAACTACATAATTTAACTTTGAAGATTGATCAATACTAAACCACTTAAATGTTACAAACTCTAGAATTATTAGGATTCCTCTGCTCTTAATGCCACATTGAAGAAGCAATCAATTCAGAGAGATATAAATGAAAAGGTAATTGAAACGGAAGCTGAAACTAAAGAATCAATTAAAAGAATGTCAAACACAACTTGCATGAAACGTAACATGAATTTAAGTATTACTGTAATAATTCTCTTCATTTACATATTATAACCTTTTACCATAAACTTATGCACTTAGTCGTAAATCATGGGATTCTCCAACTCAATATAATTTATAAATACTCAATATCAATTTTGCTCGACTTACGTTTTATTTATATTTTCTTTTCGTCATATATATTAGATGTATAAATATGAATTTATAAATGTGTTGGGTCTTGTAACTCTATAAAATAAACATATCATACGTACATGTATATGCATGCCACTGTATACACACACATATATATGTATACAAACACACATATATATATATGTGTGTGTGTGTGTGTGTGCAGAGAGAGATAGAGAGAGAGAGAAACAGAGAGAGAAAGACAGAGCGAGAGAGAAGAAAAATATGTATGTGTATTTGTTTATTCTTACAATATTATTTGTCTAATTGCTTATGCCTCATCCAATGAAATATTCCTATATTCTGAGATTTGTGGTTACTTTGACTACATGCTTCTCTGGCTAAGAAACTTGAGATGAAATATTTCATTAGAAATCTGATACGTGGCTTTATTAATTAATTTCGCAGAAAGTAAAATAAGCGAGAATGCCATAATGATAAATAGACTAAATTACTTAATGATAAACCCATGTCCCATGGGAATACATAAAATGAAATAGCCTGTTCTGATAAAATAAATAGTGATTGTTGTCAAGTTAATTAATAGTCGTTCCTAAAAAAATCAAATTTGCACACTGATTCCTCTTCTCTGATTATTCTTTAGTAAAAACACAACTTTTCAATATGTCGAAATGCATATGGTTATTTCTTAGCCAACCTCTCTCTCTCCATCTGTCACACACACATTCTGTGAGTCCATCTCTCTATCCTACTATTTTGTTCCTAATACATACATACACACACACACACACACACACACACACACACACACACACACACACATATATATATATATATATATATAAATATGCAGTAATTAAACAAACGAACATATACTAAATACACAGGCGAACAGAAAACACAGAAGGTCATCAAGTTCACATCACTTATCGGCCAGAGGGTCAAACACAATTTCGGCCATTATCGATAATATTGCTTCCGCTCTAGAGGCACCGGCAAGAAACTTGCCGAGAATGGGACTAAAACATAGTTAAACGAGACGGGCGCGAGACGAGACCTTTAGTGGATGGACGAGGGATAAAACAATAAACAGAATAAAGGCTTAGAGCCACAATAAAACAATTAATAATAATAATATTAATAATAATAATAACGATAATAATGATAATGATAATAATAATAATAATAATAATAATAATAATAATAATAATAATAATAATAATAATAATAAAATAATAATAATAATAATAATAATAATAATAATAATAATAATAAAAATAATAATAATAATAATAATAATAATAATAATAATAATAATACATTTACAACAAGAAACCTGCGGGACGACAAGACAGACAAAAGTGGGTTACACAAATGAGAAATGAAAACCGTCCTAAGGGACTATATACACGAAAGGGGTAGAGCAAGGAGCACATAGAATCATAAACGGTCCAGTCGAAGGCAACACGAAAAAGAATGGTATTACCTTAGGTCTTCACGGCTCATGTGATAGTGGGAGGAGAGAGGAAGAGTCAGAGGGATTAGAGAACCAGAGGAAGGTAACAGGGAGGGAATGAGAGAAAGACAGAGTGACAGAGAAAGAATGTAAATTAAAAGAGAAGCAAAGCAAAGGAAAGAGACAGAGTGACACAAAAATATTATATATATATATATATATATATATATATATATATATATATATATATATATAATTGCACAAAAAAATATATATATAATTAAAAAAACGTGTAAGTAAATAAACAAACGAACCTGTACTAAATACACAGGTGAACAGAAAACACAGGTCACCAACGCCTCATCAGTTATCAGCAAGAGTGTTAAACGCAATTTATATACGTACCTATACGCATGCACCCGCACGCAATCAGACAGACAGACACACACACACACACACACACACACACACACACACACACACACACACGCACACATACACATACACACACACACACACACACGCACACACACACTCACAGTGAACTCGTAGATTGTTTCCTTGAGAACCATTTATAAGGACTAAGAAACAAGAGGTAAAATCTAATGCTTGCAAGCTAAAGAAAGCGTCGTGAATTTACAATTTATAAGAAGTGAAGATGTTTTAAAATTAGTAAAAATCTAATCTAATGAATAAAACTAATGAAAATGCCTAATTACAGTATACAGAATCTCTTTGGAAGCGACACATCACTTCTAGATTTACAAGGGTTGATGCACACGTCATAATTTTCTTATTTTGCTGTTTTTCTGTTACTCTCTTTTAATATAAAATGCAAAGCTGATCTTAAGCCATTAATTTTCATGAATGTATTTCATTATGTTTTATGTGGGACAGGATTAAGGACATTCTGAATTTTGTGATGTTAGTGATAAAAGTTAAAGCCTTAATGTGTTCAAATATCGATCAACAAAGACTCACATCCCTTATAAGTAGTGAGAAATTTTAACAGCAAGAAAATAGTTCATGTCTGAATTTACATGTGGTAATTTAGTATTTGCATTGAACTTTTGTGCTTAGATTATTGTTGTGCTAGAGCGAAACTGAGCATTTATAGCACCATCACAGTCATGGAATTCCTAATGAAACGTAAGGGAAGAGGGGAAAAAATAAAGACACAAAATAGTTTAGTTCGCTTTGAAAAATAACAGGATCAGGATATTTACAAACAGAAATTATAGGAGCCGTTATAGCGTTGTGATAGATATTCATGTTATTCTTCTAATCATGAAATCCAACATGTGATAACAATTTCAGTAACGCTCCACTGGACAGCCTATCAAGCACTTTTATCAAACCTTTGGGGACTATGTTGAGTTGATTATGTAAAAAATCTTATGGGTTGTCACGCATCCTGTATAAAGCAACCACCGGGATTAAGGATGTAATGTATGAACTACAGGTGTCTTCATTCTCTTTATAATCAGGTGAGTAAAGATATTTACAAGAGCTGTCGTGAGTATGGTTCTATTGTAATTGTGATAATATTATAGAGATGAACAATGGAAGACCCTTTCTTTAGAATTTAACAATTTCACATCTAAATGTTAGTAAAAGGTTCAACAACCACGAAAATTGCAAAACTATGATGGTATTCTGCATTGTCCATCTTCCACATTAATAGATATGCTTTTAACGTCATTTTAAATCTCATCTACCACAACTGAGTATGAATCCAATCCCTCAAGTATAATTCCCTGTGTGACTTGTGATATAGTAGACCAGCTTAAACTGCGCTTCACCATCACCATTGTATTCACACACTTTTCTAAACATTTTTAAAAACATCAGAGTGTATAAAGTTCATGAAAGACATGTTCAGTTATTTTAGCATATTTGCCATGGAGGTTAGTGTTTCGGAGTGTAATGAAAGCCAAATTTATTACATGGCACATGAATGTCGAAGTATCTGGTTGCAGTTCTACACAAGGTTATGATTGTTACTGTATTTCTGGTTCACTAGCTATAATGTAATTAATTATGTAACAACATTGTTACCTAGTTTGACGTGCTTATTATTTTTTTAATGTTATAGGGTTAGAGTTTGACGAACAGAAACCCACAACAATGAAGAAGCTATAGCAATCAGTTTGACTTCATTTTGTCAACACCATGCTGATCGCGTAACTTATACTACACTTCATGTTCCTACTCTAAGTACTATGTTACTCTTGTATGGTAACATACAGAGTGTTTCTCTCAGATCAGCTTATTCATTTTCTCTCATAGTAGTTTCTTCTTTTAAG
This sequence comes from Octopus bimaculoides, assembly GCF_046866305.1. Lineage (NCBI taxonomy): Eukaryota > Metazoa > Mollusca > Cephalopoda > Octopoda > Octopodidae > Octopus > Octopus bimaculoides. Next base: position 50,549,705 of record NC_142943.1, read on the forward strand.
GCGATATGCATGCACAAGTATAATTTAGTTCCTGCTGGAATCGAACCATAGTACAACATACCACACACCACAAATTAAACACTTACACCATTTAGTAAGCGTTTCAGGAGCTTTGCAATTTTAGATCTAATAGCACTACATACTGCATTTTGAGGATATACATTCCTCATATTTACCATACAGCAATATTTCAAATCCCCGTAAACCACTTCAAAGGTATTTTAGTGCACTTTGTCACAACTGCTCGTTCACTTGCGATATATATTTGTTTTTATTTCATTTTCGAAAAGACAGAAAAATTGCTATTAATGAAAACCATTTTGCGCGTGAAATTTAGCAAGTCAAACCAAAATTATATTTTCAAATTCAGATCGATATCCTATAACTTTCCATTCCATTATCAAATTATAAAGAGAAGACATACTCACACACATATACCAGCACTCATATACATACACACGCACACACACACACACACACACACGCACACACACACACACACACACACACACACACAAACAAACACACACAAAAAGATACACATGTATATATGTAGTTGAATCAATAATGCCAGTAATATTTTAAATAGTCACACACACACCTGCTTTTATTAATCTTACATAGTTTCATAACATCAAATATAACCATTTATCCTCGCCTTCTATCCCCCCCTACCCAAGTGTCGTGGGCTACAATCCTCAAAAAGTCTCCTGTATAAGATCGAATCAGAAGCAATCATCAAGCGATTTTCTTGTTGGTTTCCCAAACGTCACATCCTGGGACTACGAATATAATAATCCAACTATCTCGTTCTTGGTCAAAATCTCAGTCTCCTGCCAAATTGTTCAGATAGAAGAGTTTGTCTTGCAATTCGTTCTCGCAATATTTCAATCACATTGTGATCTCACAATGCAGAAATGTTATTGGATAACTCAAAGAGAATCACCGAGCTTCGTATATTGTCGTGTAACATTACTCCAAAGATCCATTTCGGTCGCTGGTATTTGCTATCGTATTCTACTATTCATTATCCACCATTCTTGACCATAGGCGAGCACACGCACGAAAACCAAACAGAAAATAGCGAGTTCGTGTTCTCCTTATCTTTTTTACTATTTTTTTTTTTCATTTGAAAATTGAATGTTGGATGTGATGCATTGCTGTTACAACAAGTGCAATTCTAGCTCTGAAGTCACCCTCCTGCCTCAAATCACAGGTGAATACAACTTAATGATTTCCATTTTTTTCTAAACTACAACGGACTCTGTATGGCGTTTATGTATGTATGTATATATGTACGTAAGTATCTATGCATGTATGTACATACGTAAAAGTACATATATATATATATATATATATATATATATATATATAATAAATACACACACACACACACACACACACACACACACACACACACATATATATATATATACGCACGCATACACACACACGCACACACACATATATATATATATTTATTTATACACACATATATTAGGCATACTAAAAAATAAGGAAAGAAATACAGTTTAAGGAGAACCAACTAAAAGAATTATCTAAATATGTCGAAGGAGAAAGGAAAAAGTAAAAGAAAACGAAGATAAGACACAGAATATAAAGAGTAGTACAAATATAAATAATATAATTTGAGAAACAAGAATAAGTAATAATAAAAAAATACGGAGAAATATTTTTGAGTAATACATATATGTGCCTTCCGTTTGGTGAGCAGCAGCATGAAGGCAATACATTAAGTGTTTCTTGTTGCCATTGAGATAATACAGAGTTTATGAGAAGACATGAAGAGATTCAACAATATCTACACGGCAGTGACCAGCAGAGACTTAAATGACCATGCGGGATAGCTGTGCCACAAAAGGTCACTGAAAAATGATAAAACTATAGATTCATTCTTTATATATATATATATATATATATATATATATATATATATATATATAAAAGATAATTTCACAACGGTAGATATACATAACCACAAACTTACACACACATATGCACGTTGCTATATATATATCGGCACCTACAGAGAAGTAAAAATATGTATTTAACTGCATTGAAAACTTATACGTGTATATGCATAAATCTATGCCCACGCGTAAACACAAAGAATAAATGAATCGACTGATATATGTGTGTATATATGTGTGTGTATGTATATGTATGTTTGTATGTATGTCTCTTCTATTTTTTAATTATTATAAATTTTCTACTGACGAGGGAGCCAGTTTCCAACAATGAAAGACAAGGCTCCAGCTTTGGGATGTACTTAACATAGACAAAATCGGATTCGGCGTAGAAATATATAACACTCTCCCAAATTTGAAAAGTTTCACTTAATTTTAAAATTTCAAAATCTGCATCTGTGTCTTAAAATTTCAAAATTCTCTCTCTCTCTCTCTCTCTCTCTCTCTCTCTCTCTCTCTCTCTCTCTCTCTCTCTCTGTCTTTCTTTCTCTCTCTGTCTCTCTCTCTCTCTCTCTCTCTGTCTTCCGCTCTCTCTCTCTCCTACTCACTTCCTCTCTCTCCCTCTCTCTCCATCTTCCTCTCTCTATTTTTCTACCTCTTTCATTTACGCTGTGCTCATTGTAAAATTTCCTTATCTCTGTATAGTTACCACACTCTCTCCTACTCTCTGTATACGTATATCTCACACACTGTATGTGTGTATATATGCGTGTGTGTGTTTGTGTGTGTGTGTGTGTGGCAGTGTGTGTATTCATGTGTGTACGGAATTTAATTGGGCCGATCTAAGAAAAATCCGTACATCTAAACATCAAATGAAATAAACAAAAACTTAGTTTATATATATAAACATCTATACAGAGAGAAATAGAGAGAAAGATAGATAGATTGAATGATAGAGAGAGAGATACATGCACACACACGAGCACACACGCACACATAAGCACCCACACACTCACACACACACATATATATATGTATGTATACGTAAGTATATACATATGTATGTGTGTATATATATATATATATATATATATATATATATATATATATATATATATATATATATATATATATATATATGCGTACATATATACGTAGATATACAGATATATTAATACATGCATAACTAGATATAATTAGATACATACAGACATAAATATACGAGAAGGCAATTTATTTCTGATATTTATAGAAAACATCAAGTGTATATCTGTAGACATGCTGAAATACATAATTCTAGAATCGTTATAATTAGCATGTCGAATTACGATTACGAATACATTGATATATTGTAATTTGGTTATATTGCTTAGAATATAAAATAGATCACGAATGAAATTTACAGATAAGTTTATTCTGAAAACTACCAGTACTTATACAAATGATATATGCGTTTAAGTCACTATATAACCATTTGATAAAATAGGATATATGATAATTCCCTCACTAACAAATATTAAACTAATATACTAAAGGATATTAGAACAAATGTTCTGATTCTATATCCAACCAACAAATATTTTCAGGACCTGGGATGAGTCGTGCAAGTTGCATTTTTCGGGAGCCTCAGTTCAGTCTGTTCGATCATGATGCTCGATTTTCCGAGCTGGGCCCTACGTATTATGTTCTTTTTTATAATTGCTTACTGGGGTTTTCGCTCGTTTTGGTCAGCCATATGTCACGTGGTTACTGCAGATGAGAAATATATCAAGGTGATGTGAACTGACTCAGACACTGCACGTAGGTTTGACCGGGATGACCCGAGAAAATGCCGACAAATATTGGATACAGTGACGCGCAGAAACAGTCCATGCTTCTATAACTGACCGAACCTGATGGATATTATTATAAAATTTAAAATAATAGTCATAAATTGGTTAGCAGTTACCGTATGGATATTCATGGATATAAGTTAATATAGAATATTAGCATAACCAAAATCATTTGAATAATTTAATAATCATTCCCTAGTATGATAGGTGAATTAAAGTAGAACTGATGAGGTGTAGCCATATGGAATCACTGGAAGCAAATTTTATTTCGAATATCATATATGACACTGTCTGCAAGTTGATGTTTGATAGGGTTCAGTACCCTTCTTACGACATCTATTTGTCTATTTGGTTATCATATTGCTGGACATATGATATGAACAATAAATATGAAATCCAGGAGATTATGGGAATTAAAATTAAATTATTAATGAACATTATATAATTGTGAGAGTAGGCACTAACGACTTGTACGTCATATTTATATTTTGTCATGCTATATTTTAACGTTAACTCCTATATGTCGATTGCGTCCTTTGTACATTCCTATGTCAATTTTAGAATAGTTACGGTTGTAATTGGTATAAAAGGGTAAAGAGTAAAGACATCCTTCGGTCATTAATGACCATGGGATTGCACATAGAAAGGTACCCTCCGAGGCTTAAGTCTGGGAAAGGTTGTTCATGAAAGATTAGCAGTCGCACACGTATACCACCTTCCTCTCTCCACACCGCCCATGTTATCAAATGGAAAGGTAAAGGTCAAAAGAGTTTCGCACCAGTGATATGGCAACTCATCTCCACAGCTAAGCGAACTGGAGCAAAGTGAAATAAAGTGTCTTGCTAAAGAACACAACACACAGCCCTGTCTGGAAATCGAAGTCACTACCTCATGGTTGTGAGCTCAGAGATTGCAGTTATCTAATACTTACATGTGTCCTTATTTTCGGAATAGGTTGGGAAATCATAAGAGAATAACAATTTACTTTTACAAAATGGCTGTAATAAGTTATAATAACCATATAGTGATCCAATATTTCACTGCCTATTAAAGCGCTGCTTTAGAAAGATTTCATTAACGCTAGTTGTCGCACATTGCCTATAATCCATTATATTCGAAACAAACATTTCCTATTATTTGATCTTTTAGTTACTCAAGCTGGGTTTGACAGAATTTCATTACAGCTATTAATAATTCAATTCATTTCGGCTAATAGATTCAGCTAGAATAGCAACAAGATTTAGCGTAGTTCACTACGATGAATTTGTCGCAGAAGTATTAGTGATGAGGCGGCTATTGTCCTTGGACATTTTAGGCAACGGTGCTTTCATTTGTATGTAGTATGAAAGATTATTGAAAGTAATATCCACATTATATATTTCCGGCACGAAATGTTGGTGAGACATTGTTACTAGAATTGTCTACAAAGCAATATTAGTTTATTACCTTTTTCTTTCTCTGACTGTCTCGTGAAACGCGCCACGAGGTAATCCTCACAAGAATATCTTCGTAGTTTTGATTTATCTATTGTACTTATGTTATTTCTTCACTTTCAGATTCATCTCTTTTCTGAGCATATACTTTTGTTTCTTTCTTCGAAATTTCTTGTTACCTTTATGTCTTCATTGCAACGTTCTTGCTAAATCCTTCGTCTCCTTTTCTCCACTTTGCATGTTTCATTCCTTTTATTCATTTTTTCTAATATGATAGATGTTGTTGTTTCGAAGTCATGACCAAATATCCTTTAAAATGTACTTTGCGTTCTGTAATACTCTGCTATCACATATTATATTTTTAAGATGATATATAAGAATTTTGTAACAGCTATAGGATATAAATATTTCAACTAGCAGTGTTAAAACGTGTCTTCTGTAACTTTTTCAAACGTATTTTTACTCTCTATTTCCATGAAAGATAGATGATCAATATATGCTATACTCTACATAAGAGTACAGTGAGGAGAATATGAAATTTCGGAGTTAATAGTGAAATTCTTTAGTACTTGGTTGTTTTCGTTATACTGAAACACCAAATCAGGAAGTCACCATTGATTAAATATATATTCGTGTAAGGTCATATTTAATACAATCGAGTGCATTCAGACGTGAAAAGAACTTTCCCTGCGAAAATAATCCACGGATTTAAACGATTGATTTGGTTTTTGTAACTGATTAAGCAGTGAAGTATGCATCTTAGAAATCGATGATTCCTATCATAACCCAAAAAAAATTGTTTCACTCATGTCTAGGGTCATTTTCTCCCTGGAATTGTCCTTTTTTTTTTTACTTATAGTCATGTAATTAAAGAGAAGCTATCTTACTAGCAATATTTTACCTTACTTTTAGAAACATTTTGTGATATATTTAAGCATTTTGCTGTATGTCTCAGTATAGAAAATTCTTGATCTTCTCAAGACCTTTTAATATGAACGCCAATATATTACATCTCGCAATGTTATCTTAAAACAAGGAAAAATCTCGTTGCCAAATTCAACGAATATAATCATTGTACATGAAATATACTAGATTTTAAAAGCTGCAAAATCTTTCATCAGTCTTTTTAAGTGACGGCGTGTAATCAACACTGAAAATAGCAGCAGAAGTATAAAAATTTATTTTGACTAAAGATATTTCTTTGAAATTTTGCTAATTAATCTTTATTTTGAATTGCCCTAATTCGTACATGTTAGTGGAAAGTTTCTACTTTGAATTGTCTTCATTAATAATATTATGAAAATTTACCATCATTCATTCATTCCACGTGCAAATATTTCTGTATTTTACAGTCAGTCGCAACTTATCGACTTTATATTGTGTTAAAATAATATCTTGCAGAAATGGTGCTAAAATAATTATCATTCAATAATTACTGTCGATAAGAGATGTTGGTGGTTGGATGATGCATACCTCACATTTCATTAGGTGCCAGTTTCGTACTCTTGTCGTTTAATCGATAAACATTGACCTCCATTCACTCACGTGTCGAACTCAGCTAGCTTTATGAACTTACCATGAAAACTGTAAATTTATAAAACGAAATATAAAATTCTAACTATGCCTGATACTCGTTATAAATAAATATAACCAATAAGACTGTCGTGTATAGCAAAATATTTCTGATTTTCGCTTACTAGGTTGATTTGCCATCGGTGCTTTTAGCAAACACATTTTTGAATTATTACATGAATCATTCATTATACATTGAAGCGTTTAAAACCTAACGGCACACTATAACTAATGGGCATCAGAAACAGACCAAATATCTTTCAAAAACGTTACTATATTTGTTCTTAAATTATTTTTGCTACTTAAAATTCAACCCAACATTATCGACATATTGAAAAGTAAGACAGATAATGACACTTAAGGGATAAATCAGGCGAAACGTTGTGTAAACTTGAATATTACGAATGACTGTTTCGTCTCTAATTAGGGGATTGATTATCGGAGAAATTACAATTGTATAAGTAATATCTCATCTCAAACATTAACAAATTTAATTTCTCTAGGTCTTTCAAAAAACCTCCATCCTTTATGTTGAAAAGTTGGAATGTTAATCAGTATTAGAATAAATTATTGAATATTCATTTTAAATATCAATTTATAGATAATGGATTCTAAACAACTTCCCTTGTGCATCGAAAGACTTTGGTCTGAGCTTGTCCATCACCCAATTCGTAACCATCCTCTCGCTGTTGATCCTACTGTATATGTTGATGGGAAAACTTTTAAAAAACTGTTTACTGCTTCACTTATCTCGGTTCCGCTGTGTTCAATGATGTAAAAATGGATAAAGAAATCCAGTCCAGAATCGGCAAGTCTAGCTCCGCTTTCGTTAGACTTTATCACAGGCTATGGAACAGCTACGATGTATCGTTGAAGATGAAAGTTAATGTATATAAGTTGGTGGTCTTAAGAATATTGCATTATGGTGCTGAATCTTAGACTTTGCATTGAAAGCACATACATTAGCTTGACGCTTTTCATATACGATGCTTGCGTACCATCTCAACATAAAACCGAGCAACCGTATTTCTAACTGTGGTACTTACAAAATGCAACGTATCAGGTGTTGAAGCCATCCTCATGAAAATACGGATTAGATAGTCAGGACATCTCTCGCGTGTGAGCGATATCAAAATTGTGACGCAACTTCTCTTTGGCCAATTCCCAACAGGAAGATCAGTTGGAGGCTCACCATTGCGCTTCAAAGACAAACTAAAAGAAAACCTGAGACGAAGCAACTTTCCCTTTCCTTCCTGTCAAGACAAAGCATCAGAACGCAGGAGCTGGCGCTATTCTTGCTTCTCTGTAGTTCAAAAGTTTCAGCAAAATCGACTCCATCACAGGGACCAACTTTGTGCAAGCATGAAGGCACGCTGGCAAAACACTGCTCCTCTAAATGGAAACTTTACCTGCCATTGTGGTTTTGTGGTACGAAGCAAACCAGGCCTAGCTCTCCACTCAAGAAAACGCGTAGTAAATAATCCATAAGCACTCAAGTTGTTCCATTTGCCAAACGTTTTGTAAGGCACCAGTAAGCCTCAAGAGATACATTCGTAGCCATATAACACGATCAATGCTTTATTTTATTGAACTTTCATTTATCATTCATGACATATACCCCAGTGCTGCATTTCCCAAAGCGCTCTTTTAAAATGTTACAAAATGACACCACACTGTCAGTATGCATCAGAAATATATCATACAAAATGAGAACTATATTACCTCCTAAGGTCTAATTTTCTGAAAATATCAAGCTGCACTAAGGCCAAAATATACCACTTGCTCTTAAATCGACAAATACGCATACACAGATAGGTTTTTTTCTATTTTTCCTCTTTTCAATACAAATTCTTAGTCTTGAAATCTAGTCTGACTTTCCGTAGCAAGCTATCACAATAAAAGTTACATATATTTACTTCAGATTAGCCTGATTTATCTAAACTAAACCACTTCTACCGACTCTGTAATAATCCTTGCATTCACCAATAAAATCCTCAGGTTTTAATTCTGATAGTTGATAATTCAACAACAATCAATAAGAAAGAAATACATTTAGTTCGGATATACGATTCAGAAGAAATTTAACAGAATTCACCTTAAACAGACTAAAACATTGCGTGCTTGCAGAATCGTTAGCATGTATATATATATATATATATATATATATATATATATATATATATATATATATATATATATAATACAAAATGGCTGATATTTAGCAAGGTGAAACACACATAAGAAGGAAGGTAACAAAGGACCACTGATGAGGTCACAGAAGTGTGTCGAAAGAACTCTGGCCGAAATAAGATTTGCTGAAGCAAATTAACACCAAATATACAGTGCGTGTTTTTTATTGGCTAAACTGGCAATATGACCATCCCCAAGTACAACAACACACACACACACACATATATATATATATATATATATATATATATATATATATATATACATGGTGATACGTTTCCATCTTCGGTTTCTAACTCCTTACGAACTTTGCAGACGACAGATCTGTTGACTTTTAAAAATCGAGATATTTCTACTTCGCTACACTCAGCCTTTGTAGTCACGATGGCAACATGCATTTTCATTTCTTCAGTACGCAGAGGGTTTGTCATTATTATTTTCTAAAACAAAGATCATATAGAATGATCCAAAAAATGCAGCTATAACCAAAATGACAGACAGGGAGACACACAGATAGAAAGACAGTAAGATAAACATATATACTTATATATATATATATATATATATATATATATATATATATATATATATATATATATATATATATATATATATATATATATATATATATATATATATATATATATAGGTATACATATTAGTACCTGTCTGTTGGTGTGAGTGTATGTGAGCTTGTAAAATTTTATATCACTCTGCATTTTAGCTTGGATCTTTGGTTACATATATATGTTTGTATGCGTGTGCCTGTGTGCCTAAGTATATTTTATACAAACACATCACACATATGTACATATAGCCAAGTATATATATTTCATAAATGCATATTTATACACACACCCGTGCATGCATACGTACATATACCCTCTAGGTGTATATCTATATAAAAGTTTTGTGTAAATATTCTTTATTATGTTAAAGGATGTGTGATTCCAAGTGTGTCAGTTGATATATTTAGTTCATTAATTCCTCTCTCGTACAATGAAATTATACTGTCCATGGAAACTTCGGGAAGCCATAATGTGTTTAATAGAGCAGAACAACGTTCCAAGTGCTGGCAGGAGGAAATATTGACTACGCGTTAATTAGCCATGAAACAGTTTCCCTCGTGTAAATAAGTCATACTAACGTTTTTTACTAAATATTATACCATCTCCGTACTCGGTTCTGAACTTTTTATCAACGAACCAATACTTCCGTACGCCATTTAGAATTTTGCTAATATGCAATCGATTGAATGTAGCATATATTTGTTTAATAGTACCAATCAACACAAACAATATCTCTTTCAGTGAGAAACATGATGCCATTTGCTTTCAGTAGAATTATACTTTGCATTATATAAATGTTGGTAATGGAGTGTGAATCAATAAAAATCACATTATACAGGTATCCGTATTATTTTAGTGACGTTCGGCAACTCACCATGATAACAATTTTACACTTTGCTGGACATAATTTTCTCGGCTATATGCAAGTAATTGACCACTATGACACATAACTATTACTACTTGTAGTTTTCTGAATTTCTAAACTTAACAACCTCTCCATATATCTTACTCAAATCAAAGAACGGATATCTCTGTGTTTCGAATTATGAGATCGAAATAAATATTTGCATTTCTGTATACAATGAATTTCAAAATAAATTGGTCAACAAAGTCTGTCATTTTATTGCCTAAGTGACAGAAACAAAATTTAGAATATATCTCCTGAAAAGCAATTAGTATATGGTATTAATTAATTCATTAGCTCATTTTAAAATGTCCTTTCTAATTTGTGCTGTAATATCTTAGGCACAATTCAAAAAAGTAGGTGTCAGACTAAAACTAAATAGATATAGGCGTATTTATATGCGTGTGTTGTGCGCGCACGCGTGTTTGTGTGTGTGTTTCTATGTACGAATAAGATATACTGTTCATATTCAAATCATGTGAGCTATTACGAACTATTATTATTCCTAGAAAGTAAAAGTCGTATTTGTTGCTGAATGTAATTCATTCTTTACTTTCATGGACATTCTTACCTTATGAATCTAGTCATCAATTTTAAAAGCAAGTATGCCTAATGGCGCCCCTTCTGTGACAGTGCTGGTTATTTAGATGAGAAAACCTACTTACAATATATTATTCTACAAAACAACGTCCTTTTTTGCATTGTCATGTAACACAAAATGGCATTTCAAAATAATCCACTTGCTTTAAACTATTCACGCAACGGTATTATTATTTTTTTTGTTACTTGTTTCAGTCCTTTTGACTGTGGCCATGCTGGAACATCACCTTTAAGTCGAAGAAATTGACCCACCCCGCGACTTATTCTTTGTAAAGCGGGTACATATTCAATTGGTCTCTTTTATCGAACCGCTAAGTTACGGGGATGTAAACACACCAACAGCGGTTGTCAAGTGATGGTGGGTAATGGGGAAACACAGACACGAACACACACACACACACACACACACACACACACACACACACACACACACACATATATATATATATATATATATATATATATATATTTACACGACGGTCTTATTTCAGTTTCCGTCTACCAAATCCACTGACAAGGCTTTGGTCGACTCGAGGCTATAGTAGAAGTTAGTTGCCCAAGATGCCACGTAGTCGATCTGAACCCGGAACCATGTGGTTGGGAAGCTAGCTTCTTACTACAGTGATGCCAGTGTCTATATTTAAAATATCATAATAAATGTATGGACGTTTGGTATTTTAGTTTAGATAAAAAGAATAAACCTCGTGAAATCATTGTTTGATAGATTTGGGGTTTTGCTTTCCTTTCGAATATATGCAGCTATCTCATTGCTAATACATAATCACATCATATTTAAATGCTTTATTTCAAAATTCTCGTTTTCTACACCCGAAAGTTCCAGGGAGTCTTTGTATATATCACTCCAGTAAATTTACTATTTTCTTCAAATGATTTATACCAACTTCCTTTGGATTGCTTTCATTCCCATTGATGACTATTGGCAACGTAAATTTCCGTCGATCGTGGATAGCTTTTAGCATAATTGCCGCGAAGACATGCATAACCTAAAAATGGAACCATAATATGGCCGTTTGAGCAGAGCTAAATTAACGAGGAAATCTCTACTTAGTCTTTTGTTATAATAAAATTAAGATGTAAAACGTTCCTCCTATCAAATCACAGTCTCAAAATAAAGCAAAAACACATTAAAACAAAAAAGCAAATTTAGGGCTGGAACGGATTTGAACATAAGACTACTCAGTCTGGTTTGAGCTATGGTTAAACTATATCAAAACCGACAACATTTCTCAAAGACAGCTGGACATAGCTACTTGACCTTTTAGAAATAGCACTTCAAATGGCATTTTAAATAACGAAAGAAAACGTTAGGCACTGTAGTTCTCGATTTACCCACAAGAATACGAAATCATATCGAATAAAATACCTTTGATCCTATTTGTATTCAGTTGCATTTAACTATGGGCTAAACAACGAAAAAAACCAACACCTCCAAAATGACTAATTTAGTTAGTATTAGATCACAAGATCTCTTAATAAATGTTCCTTTCATCATTTGCCGCTAACACCAACGTATAATGTACAATGAATCTCTTCAGAATTTCGTTTAATATTTCTAAAGTTATGCAGCTATGTTGTTTGTAACACCGTTCTCATAATCCGCTTATAAATTCTAGCATTTACAGTATTACATGAACAAATGCAATCAATAATTCCTTGATACTCCATTTTATCTATTACACAAATAGCTTCAAATTCTTTTTAAACAATGTAAATATGTATTAAACCATCTATTCAGACAATAAGAAATAATGGTAAATACGTAAGGAAGTGTTATGTTACTTTTCTATCGCGCAAAATGTAATGACCGGAATATGTTTTAAACCCTTTTGTTAAGCCACTCTCTAATATTAAATAGATCGAGCTTGCTGAAAGCTGTTCTATTTGCACTAGTTTCCGATTTCCAAATCATGGATATAAACAAATAACGATGTGCTATGTGCAAGAAAATCGATTTGAAGTAGTTTTACTCCGAATAGTGGACAATATTCGGAAAATACACAAGGATGATTCTGTTGATTTGATTTCGGAACATTTACCTTTCACATTATTTCTATGCATTTCGTTTATAATTAATAAATGCAAATAATGCTCGTACGAATACCAAAAAAAAAACATAATATTAATATTGATTTTTAAAATACACAGTGCCTTACATACAAAGCAAGTAAAACATTTTCTCGTACGCGTTACCAAACCCTCGCCCTAATATAATAATAATAACAATAATAATAATAATAATAATAATAATAATAATAATAATAATAATAATGGTAATAATAATAATAATACCAAGGTTGTGGTCAATGAAGAAAGTAAACATGATGCCAATAATAACTGTGGCACTTTGAAGTATCAGCACTCAGCTACCAACATGGCTGAAAAAGTTTGGTGCAAGTGTGAAGGTAGAACAGCTACAGAAATCGGCATTGCTTGGTATTGAAAGAATTCTTCGCAGGATTCATGAACCATGTAGCTCTATATCTGAAGAAAACACGGATACTGAGCGAGTTGGTGAATAAATGTCGTGTTACTCTGTCATCGTGAAAGATCACATTTTGGTGGCTGTAAGTCTTATATCAAACTGGTATTGCACCTATGAACAGAGAAAAGATAGTTATTTTAGAATGTTCTCTGACCTGTTCGAAAAAGCCTAGAGTTTTCCTGATAAAAGTCATTGTACATCCTAGCCCTTAACCTATAGAGTGTTTGCATCAATTGCCTACCATACACATTGCTTAATTTGAAGGTGGCTTTCTCGATCTAAGGAACTATTTGAACTTGGGCTGCTAAAAATATTTGATGTGTCACCCTTCAAATGTCGCAAGGTTTTCCTCATGCCGTATGTTCACATCGACCACAACATTCCGAACCCTTTGCATGTGAGAAATATAGTCTCGTTTCTTATTGGTTACTATATATGGATGATTAGCTTGAAGTTATTTTTGGTTTGAAAGCGATAGAGTCGAGAAAATTTGTATCCATGTAAATTGCTAATGGCTTATATGCAACAGACGTATTCTCATACATTGGGTCTTACATGGGATAAGTTCGTTAATCCCAAATCAGTATAGTTATCCATGCTTAGATATATTCTACAAATGCAAGCATTAGGCATGTCCGTACATTATGTGCGCAAGTCTAAATTTACTGTAATGTTTTACAAATTTGATATAGTCTTCTAAATTGCAATGTCCTTCAATAAAGTAAAATAGATTCTGATGCTGTATCTTCAAAACTCCTGGAACACGATGATTGCTATTAAGGAAGTGGCTTCATTCAAGATGTCAAGGAAAGTTATTAAATAACGGTTTCTATCAATTACATATATTGGAAGTGAATGCAATACGAAAGTAGTTGCCTAGATAAGTTTGCATGAAAAGAAGAATTTGCGTGAAAAGAAGAATTACCACTTATGCTGTTTCTAGGACTTTTTGCTTAGTTGTGATATGGTGTTCCACAAGAATATATAAATGTCCCCACTCGCCAAAGAAGAAGAAAACAAAACATAAAGCGCATTAACATACGCCAACTTCTGTTTGCTGGCGCCCCAGACAAGCTGATCATTGATGCCAAATTGAAAAGGTATTTGATGATAGGAAAAGTTTGAAAAGAAATCGAATTGATTTTGTAAATTATTTTATTCCACTGCGGTATGGCTGTAATCGTAGATCTGAAACAAATGTTAATATACTTTACTACAAGGCGTTAAGCTGGCAGAAGCGTTAGCACGCCGGGCGAAATGCTTCGCGGTATTTCGTCTATCGTTACGTTCTGAGTTCAAATTCCGCCGAGGTCGACTTTGCCTTTCATCCTTTCGGGGTCGATAAATTAAGTACCAGTTACGCACTGCGGTCGATGTAATCGACTTAATCCGTTCGTCTGTTCTTGTTTGTTCCCTCTATGTTTAGCCCCTTGTGGGCAATAACGAAATAGGTATTTCGTCTGTCTTTACCTTCTGAGTTCAAATTCCACCGAGGTCGACTTTGCCTTCCATTCTTTCGGGGTCGATAAATTAAGTACCAGTTACGTACTGGGGTATATCTAATCGACTGGCCCCCTCTCCAAAACTTTCGGGCCTTGTGCCTAGAGTAGAAATGAATATACTTTATTGCTAAAGCAGTGAGCTGGCAGATTCATCAGTACACCAAGCAAAATGGCAAGCGATATTTCCTACGTCTTTACGTTCTGAATTCAAACTCAGCCGAGGATTGACGTTGTCTTTCATTCTTTCGGGGTCGATGAAATATAAGTACCAGCTAAGATTTTAGAGTCGATGTAATCGATTTATTCCCTCCTCCTAAATGATTGGCATTGTGCCAAAATTTGAATCCAGTTTACTCTGCTACTACGGTGGAGATCTTGCAGAATCGTTTGTACATGAAGTAAAATGCTTAAACCCATTCATATTATGTTGAGGTTGGCTTTTCCCTTCACCCTTCCCGGATCGATAAAGCAAGTATCAGCTAAGCGTTGGGGTTCGATATATTTGACTAACGCCTTCACCCAAATGAGCTTATAATAAAATAGACAATACATTTTTCTCTACTACATCGTTGTTTCCTATAACAGTAAAGTACAAATGGCCAGAAATAGATCCACTATTACACAGAAAAAATAACAATATGAAGGTCACCAAATTAACATGTAGCATCTAAAAGATAAAATGATATATATATCCGAAAAGATTTTTACAAATGAAATGTTCTCAATCATTTGTCATGCAAATTGTATATATAAAATATATGTTGTATTTATAATATACTTTGTCTTAAATTTCGTTCCATAGCTTATATTCAATTATCGTACAACTGTCTATAACAGAATATGACATGGAATTTGGTCGATAGTTTATCATTCAATTGGCATACAATCTAAATGCTATATGTATAATAATCTTCGATTTTGTGTCGTAGTTAAGTGATACACAAGTAGATTGTTTCAGTACAATATTATAGATTATAAACACACACATCACACATATTTCTATCTATCTATCCATCTATCTATCTATCTATCTATCTATCTATCTATCTATCTATCTATCTATCTATCTATCTATCTATCTATCTATCTACCGATAGATCTAGCTATCTCTCCCTGGGTATATATATATATATATATATATATATATATATATATATAAGTTTTAAAATACATTTATTTTTATGCAAATGTCAAATTTCATCCGAACACGTAAAAAATACAAAGCATGTGAAGTATATATTTATACATATATATATATATATATATATATATATATATATATATATATATATATATATATCCGTCCACATTTAACGCTTTAATCCAAAAGTAGATTTTTTTTTTTTTTTTTACAATTGCTCAGAATATTTGCGATCATACTTGAAAATATTATTTAAAGAATTTTCTATTTATTTTGTATTTCTTCCGTTGTTATCAGCTATGTCCGCCGATCACACGAAGGCAACATATATTCAACGCTTATTCTCACACTTCAAATATCTTCTGCAAGTCCTTCTCATAAACAATTTTCAAACAAAGGTGTCTGGCAGAAACAAAAAATTCATACATGATTTTTGAACACACTTCCACTCACAAACATTCAATTTTTAATCGCTCAAAATTCCGGAGCGCTCTTTTTGATCCTTTTAGTAAGAAACATCATTTATTGCTGTATTTTTTATTAATGAAATCTTATCGCTGGTCACAAGCTTTGTCAGGTTTCTACTATAAAGTAGTGTCAACACTTTCATTGTTACACGGAATTATTCTGAAAATCATTTAGATGAAATCTTTATACACAGCCTCCGTCGATCAAAATAGACTGCGTACCTGAACGTATAGGCATAGAATTGGACAACATTTTTCAGGAATACTAGCACGTGCATATGTATGGGAATTATTCAACATATTGTGCAGGGAAAGGATAGTCACGTGAACCGATATAGTTTGGAATCAGCGTTATCGCACGCGTGGCTACCAACATGCAAAGCGGCAGAAACAGATATTCAAGGCATCTTACCCGACCGCCTAAAATTCCGTCAATCTCCAGCCCCGTCTTGGTATTTATTCTCTTCCAAGAAAAGCTGACAAGCAGAGTTGATATCATTGAGATCTGAAAACAGTGTGCAATGATTGCGAATAAATACCATGATGCATTTTATCCAATCCTAAAGATTTTTACGATTCGCCGCCTTTGTAAGTGCAATAACAGGCAGAACATATTTCCGATGCTGTAAGCTGATAGAGATCAAGATACACTTAGAAAAGTTAGCTCTAAAACAATGTATTGACGTATTTAAATGATAGATATATCCGCCGCTGTAAGGGCTGTGTGATTTACATTGGTTCAGTTGAATAGAATTTTGTGTTTACTGTTGAACTTGATGGCTCGTTAATATGTTGTATACTATTACATCATGTGTTGTATATCATTACCTTTATTTCTCTGAGGTATTGTAAACTGCAGTAGGGTATTTTATAGCAAATATATCAAATAATTCTGTTATTTTCTAACAAGCATTGCTTTGATTTCTCCGCTATAATACACTTCCTTTAATTTCTTTAACAATGCTCCAGGGTAATCGCTATGAATTATTATAATAAGATTTTAATGATTACTTCCATTAATGTCTCTGCCGTAGACGCATCTACAAGAGATCATGATGACTACCACTACCTGCTAGATATTTAATACGATCATATTAAATTCTACTTTGGCAGAAGTTCAAACATTTCTTTACGAAGGATTAGTCAAATATATTGACATACATTATTGATACGTATTACATTAGCCATTCCGTATTTACATTTACTGAAATGATAAAAAGTTAAGGTCAAACGTGGAAAGGGTTTCAATATAGAGCTTTACGAATTGCATCGAAATGCCGCACGACATTTTATCTGACGTTGTTTATCTGATGTTTATTAATTACCTGTAAATTACCAGTAGCACTGATACGAACCAATCAGCGTAAACAACCCATGTGTATGCAGAAAACGTACCTATAATCACAAATCTCGCAGCAACATCAATAACCCTCCTTCCTTCCTCCTCCTCCTCCTCCCCCTCCTCCTCCCCCTCCTCCTCCTCCTCCTCCTCTTCATCATCATCATTTCACGTAAGAAATATACTTATGTTTTTTTCTTTTTATCTTTTATATTATACTTCTTTCAGATATTACACAGCGGTCATGCTGGGGCAACGCCTTCGAGAATTTGATCGAACTAATCAACCCCAGTACTTATTTTCTTTGTTTAGCCTAGTGCTTATTCTAGCGGTCTCTTTGGCCGAACCGCTTAATTACGGGGACGTTAGCATAATAACACCGGTCATCAAGCGGCGGTAGGGGATAAGCACAGAGACAAAGGCACACACACACACACACACACACACACACACACACACACACACACACACACACACACACAAGCACACATATTTACATATCTATATACGACGGATTTTTTGTTTTTCAGTTTCTGTCTACCAAAGCCACTCATAACGCTTTGCTTGGCAAAAAGCGTAGAAACCACTTATACAAGATGCCATGGAGGGAGTTCGAACCCAGAGCCATGTGGATTCGAAGGAAATGTGTATATCTCTCGAGCTATTTAATACCTATCCACCTATTTATCTCTCAATCTATCTACCTAGCTCCATATATATATATATATATATATATATATATATATAAATATATATATATATATATATATATATATATATATATATATATATATATATATATATATATATATATATATATATATATATATATATATATATATATATACATATATATATATATATATATATATATATATATATATATATATATATATATATATATATATATATACATATATATATATATATATATATATATTACTTTTCAGTAAACATCACTACCGCAACAACATTTACACCAACATCGCCACCGCTCTTTTAATAATGACACCACGTTCATCGATCATATAAAATTAAGGAGGGTTGTGTCGTAACTACCAAACCTGTCGTCATTATCAATAACTGTCGTCACACTAGCAATATAGATAAGAGCTGACACAAATACAGCCAAAAGTGTTCTGTCCACTATAATCACAACAACTATTATGACTATAAAAACCGCCAGCACACCATCTAGTTCAGAGTTAGTACGGCCATAGCAGTTGCAACGTTGAAGCACGTAATAAACTTCATAAAAGCAAACAACACTACTGTCATAGCCAATGATACCATCTCCACAATCAGACACTAACTAATAGGTTTAAGCAAATCGAGAAAAAATTATCCAGACAATAGACACTTTAACGACTTCATTGCTAGACATTTAATATTAATAAACATTGCTTATGTGAAAGAAAATATATATTTCAGTTTATTTATTATCAATGTTGTGGAAGCAAATATATATATTTATTTAAACGCTTCATACAAAACACGTCTAATTTTGCCTCATTTGTATATACTTGTTTAATAATCTCTCGCTGAGACTACACCAACTTTCTCTGAATACTCATGTTTCTGTGAAAGTTCTCGAGCGGTAGGTAGTGGATACGAGAATCAGTAAAACGGCAAAGAAAATGTTTGGCCGTATTTTGTTCCGTCAATTTCAAATCTAAGTTTAAGTTTTCAGGTGTTCAAAAATCTTTTTTGTTTCACAAAGAACATTATCAAATTTCTAAATAACCCGTTTTGTATGATTTGGGAAATAATGGAAATAATTATTACAAACAAGAAACAGTGCTTTATAAAAATGTTTCATAAAAATTCCAGCTGGTGTCGATTAGCGTTTAGTGTTTCAGTTGTCAATAGAATAGAAATAACAATCAAGTACGTGGTTGATGTAATCAACAATAATGTCGTTTACAAATTAGTGAGCCAAAGCCTTGTACATTAAGGTGGTTGAAATGTCAAATGCTGATTATGAAATACCATGATTATCAGGAATCTAACCGATTGAAACGTAGAGTAGATGTTTATATTTGAAAAATTGTTTTATTTTCTAAAGTTGAAGTTAATAATCCTAAGTTATAAATATTTATTATTATTATTGCACAATGTTTGCAGAAATCGCTGCGTAAGTTACAATTACACACGCCTCCAGAAAGTCTATCATGTATACAATTAGTAATGCACTATTGCAGCATTAAAAGTAATAAAAGTGTACGTTTAATATTGCTTGGAACAATGATAGAAACTATAGTAATAATAACAGTACATATAGTAATATTGATTATAACATTGTTTCAAAACCACAAAGCACAGATAATAATATTGGAAATAATAGTAATGATGTTATTTTCTTATTTTGACACAAGGTCAGTAATTTTAAGGCGTGGATATATCCGTTACATCGACTCCAGACGCCAAATGGTACGTATTTTATCGATCCCGAAGGATAAAAGGCAAAGTCGACCTCAGCGAACACAGAATACAGAACGTAATGACAGACAAATTACCGCTAAGCAATGTGTCGGAAAAGCTATAGATTCTCTTAGTTCACCGATCCAAACTTATCAGTAATGTTAAAATCAAACTGTTAACATGTCATGCTGTTTTTAACCATCAAATTCAAAGCAATAAAACGTGAATCAGAATATTTTATGTAAACCGAAAATACCATGACAGTTTTTCGTATCTTTGCAAACAAAAAGCAAGTGTATTTATACGGTACCTAAAAGGTATGCATTAATGCGAAGATCATGGACTTCCAACGAGAGAAGGTCTAAGGAAAGCACTTACAAGTATGTTACATGAAATTAACAGGGAAATTCTGTCACTGAAAGGGCTGAGGGCAGTGGCAAGCGCATATATTTCTTTCATTCGTTATTACCGACTTGCTGTCGAAATTTGCTAGAAGCCAATCTTGAGCAGAGTTTTTACTTCTGGCGAAAGGAAAATGTTCCGTTGCTTCTAATAACTATAGAGCAAGTACACTAGGAGATTAATGACGTGAAAGCATGTGCTGAGGCTGGAACATTGGTCAACGGTCGTCTCATTGAATTGTATGATGAGCAAGAATTAAGATTGACACTTTAATTTTCGAACTAGCCATCCTCCTCTCCTTCGGTCTCCATTTGAATAACTTTAAAATGAAGGGTAGTGAGTAATGCAGTGAGTAATTTTCTGGGTTTATTTTTTTATTTAGATTCTTTAAACTGCTTTCATGAAGTTTATAGATTGGAATACTTGTATAATTTCACATATAATCGTATTTTCGGTATTAATTTGTGTCTGTAAGATGCGTCATATCAGTTTCGTTTGCCTTTAAGTAATTGTATTAATAGTAATCATCTTTGTTCTCTGATTTTATTATCTGAATGTAATCTTATTTAATTCGCGTCTTCAGTTCGGCTAATTTGTCTAATCGCATAAATATTTTTTATATCATTGTTGACTATGTATACAGTGCTACCAGATTCTCCACATTGTCGCTATCAATTGTAAATAATTTTAAATTATTTATATAGATGAGATAGTTTGTAGCCTGTCTGCAATATAACGATTTGTAATATAATTCACCAAATGTGTTAATGCAGTCAGATTTAGATAGAAGACAGTTTGGAAAAGATCTTCCAAGAAAGGTACACTTATCATGCAAATAAATATGTTCATTTTTATCTTAATGGTTAGCCTAAGGTAAACAACAGCGAAAGACAAACACATTGGCCATATCAATTGCTATTTAAGTTGGATTCCCTATATCACAAGCGCAGAAAAAAAATAAACATTATCAGTAAACTACCAACAGGATCAGAGCAGCGTAGCTGTAGCAAAGAAAGGTGAGAAAAGTAATTAACCAAGTTCAGCTTAAATAACAACAACATTCTGACATGTTCATTACATCCCAGTATACTTCTCTATAATAGCTGTACCAGAGATTTGTTATCTTACATCACACCCAAATGAATTTTCGTCTTTGAGAATTCAAGTAAAATCAATAGCGGTTCAGTCCGCAATGAAAACCCCTCGGTCGTATCTTCTGCTGATATCACGTTGCATAACCGATGGGCTCCATTCAATGCGCTCCATTCAAAGCTCGTTATACTTGTTAGTGAGTCTTTTGTCAGATTTGTTACATCACAGTATGTTTCGATAAAGATTGCTGATTTATATTAAAACGAATTCTATATATAGATTGATAGTTAGAATTAGGGTCCAGCAATCTTGCTCAAACACTTCCTATCTTAGCAAGACCTGCTCCAACCAAACGCACACCAACACTACTGAGACCGGCTCTAACTTCTAGATAACGTTTCTTCCATAGTTTTCTTGCTCACATATTGTAGCTCTATGACACGTGGCGTGTGTTACATCTATACACACATAATTTTAGGCAAAATTGCGCGAAAAAGATGGAGCTTTTAGCGTCCTTAACTTGCAAGATATAAAACTGGAATCTCCCTCAAATTGCAGCTCGTAAAATAATAAGTTCGTCAATGATGTAATGTAGTTTACGCGGATCATAGTTCAAGTTAGTAATAATTAATATTAGTAATGATTTTTGTAAAAACGTGTAGGATAATACATGATCTCTAATGAAGTCATTTACGGTGATTAGAAATACAATATTAACATGAGCTGAATTGGAATTGTGATATTTGTCGATCTGGGCATCATCATTGACAGTCGTGCGGTATGGTACCGAAGCAGTATAAACATAGCCATCAACATAATCATGCTTACTAAATGCGTAACGAGAACCTATGAATGTGCATTTATATAGTCAACCAACCTACTAGAAGTACCAACGAAAGTTTCTCAATAATATACACCTATGTATCTTTTAAAAGAGAGACACAGTATATGTTTATACCATACACATACACACACAAAGTAAAACATGCCAATGTATGTGCGTATGTTACCAGAGACATAAGAAAAGAGTAGAGTTATTTAAGCAATTGTGTCTCCACCATGTATGGTTATCTATTGGAAAATTTAGGTAAATTGTTTTCGAAGTTTAAAGTCTTTAATAATTTAGCACCAAATGCGATAGTATTATCATGTGGCCAGGATGGAAGCTGATCGGATAGCTAAGCAATTTCTGTATGGTTAGTTTGCACATGGTGAAAGACCAAATTAATAAACGAAATTAAGAATTAGACACTACATCAAGATTACAAGTAGGAAGGTCAAAATTTTGGAAAATAGATGAGAAAACCTAGACGAAGATTGTTCCTCATAGACGAATGCAGAACCTTATGGATAGTGACGATTTGAATTCAATTGTGTCAAGGGAGATGTTCGTATGGTTTAGATGTTAATTTGATGTTAAATTGTAATTAGAATGTTGGTGCTGAGCCCAATTTAACAAGCTGCTAGTGCAGGCGATTGTGTAAGTGTGGCAGGTTTTAGAAGTAATCAGAAAAGCCGCACGCACAAGGGAATTAATTATGCATTATATAGCACCTCTAGGTGTTGGGAGTAACGAAAAGACTGTAAACCAGGACTGACAAATTATATAAAGTTTTAGCAAAACAGTATCGCAGCACCTACTGCATGAGGCACTCATTGTTACCATATCTGTAGAAAACAGTCAAACGCGTAGGAGGCCTTACACTGCTAATATTTAAGAGAACACTTAAGAGAAAGCAATATTCTAAATAATTTTGCAGTTATTATGTATGCATGCATGTATTATTGGCGCGCATGCGTGAACGTGTGTGTGCGCGCGCTGGTGCTAGCAAGTGTAACTAAATGAGATATTCAATGCCAGGTGGAAGGTGATATATATGCCAAAAGTGACATTTCACAATTTGTAATTTGTAGATTCACGTCTCCAGATTTCAAACGCCAATATAAATTTCATTTAGCAAATTTATGAGAGATTGATAATACTAACTATAATGCTATGTATAAATGTAGATTATATATATATATATATATATATATATATATATATGTATGTGTGTGTGTGTGTGTGTGTGTGTGTGTGTGTTTATGTGTAAACAAAAATATTATTAACAGTAATTTCGAAGCTTTTTTCAGTTAAGTCAGCGTCTGACTGCAAATATTTATATATTACATATAATATATATACACACACGCTCACACATGTATATATGAAAGTATGTATATATATAAGTCTGGATTTATTTATGTTTGTATGGTTGGATGGATGGATGGATGGATGCTCTATACTAGAATTAAATATGAAGTGCGGAACAACTGCGGGCTCCACCATATGCCGTTATATTCTAGAATTATAGGTTTTCTCATTAGAGCAAGTGCAAATTGTGTCTTATATGAATTTCATTGTGTTTATACACTGTAATTTCGAAATCAATATTAAATAGAACAATCTTTGT